>NW_006922472.1:504024-505803 GCF_000298275.1 Orycteropus afer afer
GGGCATATCTGTTAGAGAAGACTGTTTAAGTGTTAAAAGTGCAAAAATTTCATTTTGAGGAACAAGGTGCACCTCACCTAAACCATGGTATTTTCAATCATCATTTATGAATGGAAAAGTTAGACAATGAATAAGGAAGACTGAAGGAGAATTAATGTGTTTGAATTACGGTGTTAATGAAGAATACTGAATATGCTAAGGACTTCCAGAAGGATGAACCAACTTGTCTTTGAAGAAATACAGCCAGAATGTTCATTAAAAGGAGATGATGGGGCTTTGTCTTACATATTTTGGACATGTTTTCTGGAAGAACCAGTCCCTAAAGAAGCACATCACATTTGGGGAAGGTCAGTGAAGAAGAGGAAAACGCTCAACGAGATGGATAGACACAGTGGTTGCAACAATTGGCTTAAACACAGAAATGATTGTGAGGACAATGCAGGACTGGGCACTATTTCATTCTGTTGCACACAGGTTTGCTGTTGTGCAGTGAATCACTTGGTATGGCTTTTCTTGCCATACTCTTTATAACTCCCACTGGATTACTGGGTTGAACCATGCAGATAAGGTATATGTAGAATTCTGATGTTGGGATTGGTTAGTGTTGTCACTCTGTCAGGCTTAAAATGAGTACTCCTGGAGGCAGAGAGGGGATATCACTACCATCAAGAGAGAAGAGTTGAAGAGGAAGTGATGTGCATCCTTGGACTCGAGATTCCCGTGCTGGACCTCCTTGGCTGAGAGACACTTCAGTGGAGGGGCACCATGGCGGAGATATGGTGGCAATGGAACAAAGAAGCACGCAACAGAGCAGCAGGCTTACCTGACCCACAGAGGCAGAGGCCAGAATGAAAGGCCAAGAGCGAGAGAGACATGTCTGAGGGCACAGCAGAGGGGAGACTGTTCTGACTGAAGAATGGGTTCCGGAACACGTTCCTGAACCTGAATTGTAGCCTGTTACTTCCCTAATAAACCCATAATCATGAGTACTGTCGGTGAGTTCTATGTGGCCATTGCAAAGAATTATTGATCTCAGCAGAGAAGTAGTGAATGCCATGGGAGGGACAGTTGGTGTCAAAGTTGGTGAAAAGGCTGGAGGCTGGTGTCATGCCTGGCCTCATGGAAATAAGCCTTGGGCTTTTGATGGTGATTCTGTCTTCCTCTTGTGAAGTTAGAGGTGGTCATAAGATGTCGTCTCCATGTCCTTTTTGCAGTTTCAATGAGCCACAAACCCCTCAATAGCACCTAACTACAAAATTTCTTAAAAATCTTTTTTGACAATAAAAATACTATTTTTAATGTTTAATGTCACATAGGAGCTCTGGTGGGGTAGTGCTTAAGGCATCTGACTGCTACCAGAAGGCTTCTGGTTCAAACTCACCAGCCACTCCTCAGAAGAAGGTTGGGCAATCTACCGTCAGAATGCTACTGCCTCGGAAACCCAAGGAGGGGTTGCTATGAGTCGGATCCGACTGACTGGAGGACAGCTGTAGTGTCACATAAGATTATCTGATATTTGGCTTTTGAACATCACTTGGATTATTAAAATTAGTATTATCTTATAACTAAACCTGCCACTTGTCCCCTGAGTATTATAAATTCGCACCTACTATAAGATCTTCATCCAACATTTATTTCTCTTTTCCTTTATGAGGATAGCATAGTGCCTAAAGCTTTTGACTGCTAACCAGACAGCTGGCGGCTCAAACCCACCAGCCACTCCTTGGAGGGAAGGTTGGGCAATCTACTTCCATAGTGATACCGCCTCAGAAACCCAAG
>NW_006922472.1:506203-512889 GCF_000298275.1 Orycteropus afer afer
AAGAGGGGAGAAGAATCCCTATCAGCATCAATAGTACAGGGCTGATTCCTGAGGTGGAGGTCATACTTGCCCCACCCTCTAATCCTTCTACCAATTATGACACCAATCATCCCTCCCACAGCAATCTCTGCTTCTCTGCTGGGCTCAATAATCCCTTGCCATGGTCACAAAGAACTCACAAAATACTCATGATTAGGGGGTGTATAAGGAAGTAACAAGTCACAATTCAGGATCAGAAACAATTCGGGATACAGTTCGTCTATGAGAATAGCCTCCTTTCAGCCATGCCTGTAGGGATGCCTCTCTCTGGTTGCCCAGATTCTCAGCCCCAAACTCTTGTCGCCATGATCCCTCAGCCTCTGCCCTGCTAGGGCAAGTGTAACAAAGCTCTTTTGGCTCCGCTGATAACTGTTTAGAGGCACCCTGCTCTTCCAGTAAGCCTCGGCCCAAAGGCATTAACCTCTATGTCTCTGGGTCAGCAGCCCAGGGTCAGCCAGGTGCCTGGAGGCCTCCTGCCCGAGATGCTCAGCTTTCTTACTGTGTGATCCATCATCTCCCCCGGTGTCCTGGGTCTACTGCCCTGCGGCTTCCCTTCCATTGCTGCTTGCCATCTCTCTCCATCTCTCTGGTGTTAGACGCCTGTCTGTCTCCTTGGTCAAAGCAAGTCTCCAGCACAGGGATGCTCGGGCAAAAAGATGCATACTGCTCTCATCTCTTCTTCTTTGTGGTAGTCAGAGTCCCCACTTTCTGCCTCTGGGATGGGTCATTTTAAGCCTAGCAGGATGGCAAAACTAATCAATCAGCCTGTTAGGGTTCCATACAACTTACGGGTATGGTCTCACCTCACAGAGGTGCTACTCACCCTGTCTATATCATTACCATGGCACCCAATACACTTGAAGGGCCACAGGCAACTCACATTTGCATAGTCCCAGCCCATCATTTGAGTTACAAGACTAGGCCTAAAGGGACCGTGTTAAGTAATTCACTGCAGCACAGTGAAGAATGCTTCCAACCCCACATGACAAGTACATTCTAGCCCATAACCAATCCTGGCCCCCACATGTTTACAACAATCCAGTGGTCCAGCTGTGGCTTCAGTATGTCTCCACAAATCTAGAATCACCATCCTCAAAGAAGTTAAAAAGGAGAAATATTTTACCAGTAATAGATGCTTTCTATGGTGGAATACTATAGTCAATATCTAATTAATTAATATCTAGCCAATCAAGAGAAAGAAAAAAAAAGTATCAAAAAGTCAACTTACCGCAACCTGGCCATCTAACTCTTCTCAGAATTTGGATTCAAACCATTGTCTGTTGTTTTCTAATTCCCATGTATTATACTTTCCACTCTGTCATACAGACAATGAATCAGGACAATCCTCTCTATATATGGAGAAAACTTCATTTTTGAATAGTATAATGATATTTTTCAGCAAATAGGAATTACAGAATTCATTACTTAAATGGTATAAAACTCACTGCCATCAAGTCATTTCCAACTTAAAGCATCTCCCAATGGGTTTTTGAGGCTGTAAATCTTTGTGGAAGTAGACTGTCCCATCTTCTTTCCATGAAGCAGCTGGTGGGTTTGAACCACTGAGCTTCTGGTTAACAGATAAATGACTTATCTACTATGCTGCTAGTTCCCCTTCTTACATGGCACATTTAAAGTGTAATCAAATGTACTCATAAAACCATGAATATTATGGAAAAAGCTATATTCAACACCTATACTCTAATATTTGACTGATACTTGGAACTAAGCATGTGCCATCCAAACATTTGAATACATGGACTAAGGGATTCATATGTAAGTCTCCTATTTCTGTCCTGATTATCTGTGCACAGATTTGGACCTTAACTCTTCTTAAAAGAAAGTTCACAAATATATGCATTACAAGAACATATCTCAAAAATAATATTAAAAGTACATATTTGGAAAATAATTTTATATTTTCAAGCAAGTAATATAAATTCTTTTTTCTATATGCAGGTAATATAAATTCATTTATAGATCAATGCCTCAGATATGTACAGAGCATGAAAGAAAACCAATAAAAAATATAACTGAAGCACACTGAAGACATGTTACCCCTTAACAGCATGAGCTATAATATAGAGGGAAGGAACTCTGATAGTGTAGTGAGGAGCTAAGGTATTTGGCTGCTAATAAAAAGATCAGTGGTTCAAGCCCACCAGCCACTCCATGGAACAAAGTTAAGGCAATCTGCTTCCATTAAGATTTACAGCCTTGGGTACCCATTGAGGGTTGCTGTGAGTTGAATTGGACTCAATGGCAGTGAGTTTGTTTTGAGTATAATATATAAAGAGAAATTCAAACCTGAACAAAGTATTTTTCAGAAAGCAGAAACGTATTGGATGAATAATCAAATAAAATCATATTCTTAGATCATTTATCCAGGTTCTGACAACAAGTAGAATAGCATTCCTTGGAGTGCACCTGTTTGTTCCTTTTTTCAACACTCAGAACTAGTTTCAGCCTTTTAAACAGTTATTTACTGCACATTATTAGTCATTGTATTATGCAATGTTTAATATATAACTTTGAGTAACTATTATTGCTATTCTATAAGGAAATATTATTCACACAGCACACATCCACGCATATTCACATACACACACACACAAACACACACTTCTCTCTAAAAGTTTAGTAAAGATATTGTATCCTTTCTGCACAGGAATTCAGAAAAAATGAAAATGCCTTAAAGCCAAAAACCAAAATGCTGCAAAAAGCTGTAAGACTGTAAATTTTTGAATTATCATGCATTAGTAAAGCAAAAACAAAAACAAAGTTCCCAAAAAAATGATAATTTTTTTCCTTATTTAATTATTATGTTTGCTTTATCTTTCTTCATGTAATTTTAACCTATTGTTAAAAATGACATAATGCCACCTATTAAATAATTTCCACCTACAATTTAATATAAGTAAGATGATGAATTAGTGTCACATTATAAGTAAAAATGCTGTCTACTGATGTAGCAACCTGACACAGTAACAGAGGGAATGATTCACTGAAACAGTAACAGGAGAGATATGGAATCATACTCTTTCCTTTTGAAGGGTGATGATGTGTAAGACACAGAGTATACTAACGGGTCATTTTATTTCACAAGTCCTTTTGATTTTATATTTTTACATGAAAACATGGATTGTCTCTGCAATGAACTAGCATGTTATGCATCTTCCTCTCACAACTGACAGATATGTTTAATGATAAGATACCTAAACATTCAAGGTATGCACATAAAATAGCATTTCACATTTCACATAGGAACATTTCATAGACTATTTCAGTTCTTTTTCCTTCAGAAAGAGTGATTTTATTTCCTCACAATGCACTTTAAAAGCAGAAGTGACATGCCCTTAACATCCACCAACTGATAAAAAATTGATTGATCCCAACCTGTGTCACAGACAATTACAAGAAATATACCCTATCAAAGCACAAGATGTATTAGATGCTGAATGTAAGAACCAGTTTTGTGCAGCATCCTTAACGAATGCAGTCTTTCTAAGGTGTAAGTGTGTCACATGGAGAATTAACAGGGTTTTATTTTTCTATTAATAAAGCACTGGTTTTGGAATAACAAGGATTTAATGTGTTCTACACTATGTGTAGAACAAATGACACCCACTCTAGAATCTGCTTCTCTCTTTTGGGGGCAAAGAGATTAATAGGATCCCATCACTGAACAGATCAGTGAAAATAGAAAGGTCTAGTAAGAAAAAGGCATTCTTGGATTGAACGCTTCCTTGTACTACTTAGAAATGAAACCCAGCAGTAGAAGTTCAGAATCCAGCAACTGGATGCTTGCTGACCACAAAGAAAATAAAATGGGAATTTATGTAAAGAGGGCAATAAACTTAGATGTATTTGATGAAGTAAGAGTTATAAATAAGGAAGAAGATGGTTTATTCCAGAATAAAATTTTGAAGTTAATATTAAATCTCTGCCTACTACACAGTTTTTTTTTGGTTTTTTTTTGTTTTTTTTAATGTCTGTGAAGAAGCAGTGCCTAAGTCTTGTTATTGAATAAGCTTACATGTTACTTAGTAAGATTAGTTAAGTGGAAGCCCTTACTTTGTATGGCTATGTTCTGGAATATGTCAAAACAATTAGTCAACTGCTTATGATCTAGAAAGAGTAATCATCTGTCTTTCAATCTGAAGAGACATTACATGAATCACAGAAATGTTTACAATAAAATGTATTAAGTTGAACTCTTTTCTATAAATGATCATGAAAAAGTATACTTTAAAACGATACTCAAATTGCTTAGGATGATTTTATGAGTGAGCGATGTCATTGCATAACAGGTCCACTATTCTGGACAGCTATGTGTCTGGATATTACTTTATAAATCTTAGATCAAGTGTGTGTAAAAGTCAAAAAAATGAATACCTGCTTGGCATGGTTGCATTTTACACATTCTGGCCATGTATAGGGTAATTTAAAACTATAAACATATTTTCAGAACCTATTTTTTTATTTTTTTATTTTTTCCCCTTGGTATGTAAGGTAATTTTCCAGGTGAGTAGTTTGCAAATGAGCTCCAAAATACTGAGAAACTGAGAATCAAGAAATGGTCACAGAGTTAGCCAAAACTATGTCAGACCCCCACTCTAGAGAGTACAGAGCAATGTGTCTTCAAGAGGCAGCAAATGCTCTGAAGGAGAGGTTCTGAAGCCACTGAGATCTCATGACATAAAAAAACAAACCATGATTTTCTAAAGAAGAAAATATTTATAAAATTCTTAAGAGCTCTTTCAAAACTGATTTGCTCTCATCTCCCGTATCACCTATTTTCCTTGTTATTTCAGCAAACCACCAAATGACTAATAACCTCAAGATAATTTTCAAGTGCATATTACATAACCCACAGCAGCTCTGATAATCTGTCTCCTTGTCCCAAATTAGTTTGGGCAGGAACTCAGATGACTGCACACTAAGAGACAAGCTATTAAAGCATGTAATTGTTGAACAGTTGCATTTTGAAATGATGACTGATGTTTAAAAATTTACGTGTCTTGGTAACTATGAGTGAAGACCAGGGGAGAAAGGATCGATGTCCAGATGTTTGGCAAAAGGCTTAGTGATTTCATTACAAAATTAGCTATCAATAAAATCATTAAAAAAAAAAATACCCGCACATATACAGTGGGCCGACCAGCATACTTGATACCTTGATAGTTTTCAGTGGTAAATGTAGTCACGCTGAGGCACATCCGTAGTTGATTTTTTCCCCCTCCTGTTTTCATTTAACCTCTCTCTCTGAAGACCAGAGACTTGTTTGGAACTTACCGAAGTTTCCTAAAGCAAAACCACGCACAGGCTCCTAATTCAGATGCCAGATCTGTGTGTAGCCTCGTTCAGCTCCTGAACACGCTCAGCGTCACTTTAGTAATCATATATGAATTTCCGTGCATGTAACCTGAAGCGCTCACACACGCGAAGCAAACCCAATCAAGGAAAAAAAAAAAAAAAAAGGAAGCCTTACCTGATGGCAGAAAGGCAGCTGCCGGAGCGGCGGCAGCAGGGTGCAACAACCAGCCTGCACCGAAGGTGAGACCCTTCCCTCTCGCTCGCTCCTCTCTCTTTTCTTTTCTTTTCTTTTCTTTCTAAATCACCGTAGCGGGAAACTGCCTTGCTTTGTGTCCCCTTTCATTCACAGAAGGTCTCCAGCCCGGGCTGCCAGCGGACACCACTTTCTTCCTGGAAGAGGCTGCCTCTCTTCTGAGAAACGCCTGGACCCCTGTCGGCGGCTCCCTCCACGTTTACCCTTCAGATCGATAGTGTTCTCCGAGAGGCTGGAGCTCAACTGCAGCGGCGAGAGCCGAGCCAATGGGGGCCCAGGATTGCCTCCCTGTCACTCCCCCTCCCTCAAAACAAAACACAGCGTGCCTTCGAACACATCACCGAGTTGTGAAAAGTAGCTGAATCTTGTATCTGAAACGTGTCTCGCTTTGCTCGTTTTTCCCTCCTAGCGTTCGGTGTCTAAGGCTTTGAATGAATCGGATGAGTCCAAAGCTCTCAGAAGGCTCATTAAATGAGCTTAGCAGAGGGTGAAGCTAAGGCGCTGAGAAAGTGGTAACACCTGGTCCGCAGCAGCTGGAGCTTCGCTTTCTCAATGCTTGGTGTCTATTGAATATCAGAAAACTGTCACCCGCGAGGCAGGCAGCGTGGGTTCTCGCTCCTGCTCCACCAACTAGCTTGGTTCCTTTACTTTGTGGAACAAAACAATTGATAAAGTCCATTTTAACTGGAAGTTGAATGTTTAAATCTTGTCTGAACAAGAATCCGATGTTCACGGGTGATAACAACCTTATTCAAGCAAATTTCTATTACTGTACTTACCTAGGCTAATTCAACTTGTTCCAGGAACTAAGTATTAAAAAAAAAAAAAAAAAAGTTCAAACTATATAAATCAATCTGGTCTGTTTTTCGTTGGCATGTTTATATACTGTAAGATTTTTGCCAAGATTATTTACCTGAGATAATTTCATAGTGATTTCTTAAAACTTAATGGAATATAATATGACAATGCTAATAAAATAAAAATACAAAAGAAAATATATATATATATAAAAAGGAGCTCTGGTAGCATAGTGGCTAAAGCACTAGACTGCTAACCAGAAGGCTGACGGTTCAAACCC
>NW_006922472.1:513885-520317 GCF_000298275.1 Orycteropus afer afer
GCTTTCCTATCCACAAATTTAAGTCATTTTATCATGTATTAATCAATAATGTGGCAGAATTTGGGATGAATTTGTAATCCAGTGTGCCAAATATCTCAAGTGCATAACATCTATGTAGTTTTTAAATGTGTACAAATATGAGTAGGGTTGGAGGCTCAAGAAACTGCACAAATAAGAATATTCTTCCAATGTCAATGGTGAATGAAAATAAAATGAATGTGTTTTCTGAGATCTTTTGTTCCACTGAAGGAATACAAAGGGGTTGATGCATTTGGTGTAGTCAAGCTTTGGGTAGGTGACAGGCTGAAATAACGTGGGGAGACTTCACAAACAAAACAATTTTGTTACCTGTCCATCATGTGAATGAGGCATGAAAAAGCATATTTTCAGCATTGTATACTGTGTCACTGTAAAAAGGTAAATGGGAACTTTATTGTAACTCATTCATGTAGCCAGTACAGTTTTATTCAGGACGCTCTCTGACAAAAAGTGGACATGATGCTTTGTGCAAAGACAGAGCGTATGATGACAAAATGTAAATCATAATATATTTTTTTCTAAATTTTAGAATCACATTTATTTATTTATTACAACACATTTGTGGATCACAAGCAGCCAGTGAATCATTGCGTAGAGGACACTGACTTTGTGCTGCAGGTGGTGGTTCTCAGTGTGTGATCAGCGGACCACTAGTAAAGGCCCCAAACTCACTGCCACTGAGTTGACGTCAACTCATAGAGACGTTACAGGACAGATTGGAACTGCCCCCTAGAGCTTCCAAGGCTGTAAATACCTACAGAAGTGGACTGCCTCATTTCTCCCCCCTAGAGCTCTCTGCCTCGGCTATGAGTCAAGTCCCACTCGATAACACATAACAACAACAACAGCAGAGCTGCTTGGTGGGTTCAACTCTCCTTTTGAGTAGCAACCATGCCACCAGAGCTCCTGTAGCAAAGGCATCACCTGAGAATTTGTGGAAAAGATGAATTCTCAAACCCTTCCCCATTCCTATTGTATCCAAAACTGTAAGAGTGGTAATCAGCAAACTGCCCTTTAACTTTCTCTAGGTGATTTTGATGTACTGCAAGTTTAAAAAGACATGGATCTAGGCAGAAATCTACAAATGATACACTTCAGAATATCCACTTGCTTTTGCAAATTAAGTTTTAGTTGACTACAGCCTGACTCATTTGTTTACTTATTAGCCGTGCTGTTTTTGTACAATGCTGTTGTTACGTGCTGTCCAACTGATTCTGGCTCATAGTTACCCAGTAGGACAGAGCTGAACTACCCCTATATGATTTTGTAACCTGAAATTATACTGGAACACACCTCTACGTCTTTTCTCCTGTGGATTGGCTGGTGCACTCAAATTGCCAACCTTTCATTGAGCAGCCAACTGCTTGATGATTGCACCACCAGGATTCCTGTATACTACAAAAGTAATGCTGAAAAGTTGCAACAGAGATCTTCTGTCCTACCAGTCCAAAATGCTTCTATCTGTCCCATTAAGAATAATTCGGGAACCCCCCTGTTTAGAGCAATGTTAGGTGTGTTATGCATTTAGTATGATGATGAGAGTTGTTCCCTGAAAGTGAGATAAATAAACTCAGATTAATGAAATAAGTAGGGTATGAAATAGATTGGAAATATTGATGTGATAGGTTATATTGTTACGTATATTTAACAAATTTTGCTTGTCCTCCCAGGGGATATGTGACTTTCTTTGAAACATGAATGAAAAAGAATGCTGTCACATCCAAAAATAATCTTCAGGAATATGAAGTTGTGCAAGGTTCACATAAACACTTGCAATCAATGTAAGATGGACATGGAACATGAGAGAGTATTTCAGCTGTACAGCTTTTATCTGTAAACCACTAAGATTTGGGGTCATTTGATAACACATTAGAAACTTGTCTACCCTAACTAAACAAATAAATAAAGTAAGCAAAAATAAGAACCCAACCTACTGTCATTGAGTTGTTTCTGACTTACAGTGACCCTATAGGACAGAGTAGAGCTGCCCCACAGGCAGGAATGAATGCATCTTTCTCCCATGCAGCGGCCGGTGGGTATCAATCACCAACCTTCCAATCAGCAGCCAAGCACTTTCACCACTGTGCCACCAGGGCTTCCTAAAGTGAGTAAACTGGCCTAAAGCAAAAGCAATGACTGTGGCAAGGCATTTCAATGAAAGCTCAAAACTCATTATTTATTATCTTTATTTTAGAGAGAACAATAAAACTAGCCATTTCTTTAAGGAAGGATGAGCCTAAAAGGTAAAAAGTAAATATTAAAATGAGTTATTACAAATATTTAATGAAAAGCTAAAAAGATGCAACTTAATCCTTTAGCAGTGGGGAGCCACAGAAGGCTGCTTGGAGAAGGAATATCATCAAAATAATGCAATGGGAAAATTACTCTCTTGGCAAGGAAGAGGTAGAAATAAACAAAGGGAATTCATCATGTGGCTGTGAAAAATTGAAACATGATGTAATGTGGGCCAGAACTCAAATACTCTGGCCCTTACACCTATGTTCAATTAGTTAACACATTCAATTTATTCCCCAAATTCCACTAAAAGCATAATTTTATCATTTATTTTATTAAACATTGTCATCGGTTTGATTCAGGACTTCACCCTTCCTCCCTGGATGTTTGTAGCTGTTAATGGCCTTCTCTATCTTTTCCACATGCCTGGTACTGGATAACTCCAGCTTTGTTTCACAGCCTTTTTGCCCTATGATCCACTCAAGTGGATGGGACATTGTCCATCTCAAGGAAGAAGGCAAAGCAACATGGAAACCAGAGATTCTTTTCATAACACCAAAAACAAGAACAACTTTTTGTTCACAAGTGAGCAATATCACTTCTGTTTATATTTCCCTGACCAAAGCAAATCTCTGACACATTGCTAACCTTGATGCCAATGTGACAGCAACACGTAATCTTCCCACAGGGAGAGAACCACAGGAAGGGCCTGCAATTATTTTAAAGAAGAAGGCAATCTACCACACTCTCCTCTAATGCTAAAACAACAAAAAGAAGGCACCACTTTCTACATTGTCTGCAAATCTAGGGTAGGGATCGTATTTTGTTCGTCTTTGTTTTGGTATTTCACGTGTAATACTTAGTGTTGAAATGGAGCAGATTAAAACAGAAAAATAAATCAACAAATATAAGGACTTGCATGAGCATAACTAAGAGAATCGTATTAAAATATACATCATAGGGAGATGCAAGACTCAGAGTGTTGGCTGTTTTGAAATCTTGGAAATGATACATCCTCATTCCGCAGAAGCAGTGTCTCGGTCAGGGACCCATGTGCGTAGGGCTTGTGTGCTGTGTGATCTCTGTCACCAGCGTAAGGTGCTGACTGAGATGGCTACCTGAGAAGATGGCTTGATTCAACTGAGATTTCCAAAGAAATATCAGGAAGGGAGCGTGTCAGGATTGTTTCACCATACTTACTCAATCTGCATGCTGAGAAAATAATCCAAGAAGCAAGATGGACTATATGAGGGAGAAAGTGGCATCAGGATTGGAGGAAGGCTCATTAACAGCATGAGATAAACAGATGACACAACTTTGCTTGCTGAAAGTGAAGATGACTTGAAGTATTTACTGATGAAGATTAAAGACTACAGTCTGCAGTATGGGTTATATCTCAACATAAAGAAAATGAAAATTCAACAACTGGATCAATAAGCAGCATCTTGATAAATGAAGAAGAGACTGAAGTTGTCAAAAATTTCATATTATTTGCTTCCACCATCAACACCAACAGAAGCAGCAGTCAGGAAATCAGAAGACACATTGCACTGGGCAAATACGCCGCAAAAGACTTCTTTAAACTGCTGAAGAGTGAAGGTGTCTCTCTGAAAACTAAGGTATGTCTAACCCAAGCCATGGTAAAAATGAAAATTAAATAGCCTCGTATGCATATGAAAGCTGGACAATGAATGAAAACCAAAACCAAACTCACTGCCATCTAGTCTTTTCTAATCATAGGGACCCCTCCTTGGGTTTCCAAGGCAGTATCTTTACGGAAACAGATTGACCAATCTTCTTTCTGAGGCTCCAGCCTTCTGGTTAGCAGTCAAATCCTTAGGCACTATGCCACCAGGAAGACAGAAAAAGAGTTGGTGCTTTGGAGTTGTGGTACTAGGGAAGAATACTGAAAGCATCTTGGACTGCCAGAAGATCTAACTAATCTGCCCTGCATGAGGCGCAGCCAGAATAAGCCGTGGAAGTGAAAATGGTCAGATTTTGTATCGCCTATTTTGGTCATGTTGCCAAAAGAGACCAATACCTGGAGAAGGGTATCAAGCTTGATAAAGTGGAGGGTCAGCAAAAAAGAGGAAGGCCTTTAACAAAATGGATTGACACAGTGGCTGCAAAGGTGGGCTCAGGTATAGCGAGAATTGTGAGGCTGGCGAAGGACTGGGCAGTGTTTCGTTCTGTTGACACAGGGTCGATATGAGTTGGAACCCACTCAAGGGCAGCTAACAACAACAAAAACATATAGAACGCCTCCCAGAGTTTCCCTTTCAAACGGTGGGCGGCTCCATTGCCTTATTTGTCAATGGTCCTGTTCAGTGATATAACTGTCCTTCACTTCTGTGTACATACACAGGCATGGAGACTTTCATCGGCCTTTTCAGTGTAAAATTACCTTGAAGGCAGAAAGGGAAAAGAAGGCAGGTTTCCTTGAGGGATGCACCATCAGCAAGAAAGTGAAGCAGGTTTACAAGGATCTGTTTTCCTAACTTCAATTAAAATCAGATCAAAAAAAAAAAGATAAGTTGATATCTAATAACTATGTCAATAACAGGAGTTCTGGGAGCATAGTGCCTAAGGCATTTGACTGCTAACCAGAAGGCTAGCAGTTCAAACCCACCAACCACTCCTTGGAAGGAAGGTTGGGCAATTTTCTTCCGTAGTGATACCACCTTGGAAGCCCAAGGGTCCGATTCAATGGTACATAACAACAACAACATGTCAATAACAAGGGGCAGAAGAAGAAGATAAACTCACAGAGACATGATGTGGAATATTTTGGGATTCAGACTAAGGCAGGTTATCTAGCTGTACGGCATGAGCTGATTGTTCTAAATACAGGACAGAAGATGCCGGCATGAAGCATAGCAGAAAACAGAGGTTACATAAACAACTGCCCCACCTATAGCCACCAAGTTGACTCCAATTTATGGCAACCTGATGTAAGTCTGAGTGGAACTGCTTTCCTTAGTGTTTTCAAAGCCTAATTTTCACAAACAGACTGTCCAGCCTGTCTTTGGTGGTCCCTCTGCATGGGCGCAAACTCCACACTTTCAGTTAGCAGTCAAATGCGTTAGCCATGTGGCCCACTCAGCGACTCCCAGAGATTGAATTCTTGTCACATAATAATAATAGTAATAAAATAATGTAACATCTGTTATTAATGATAGGAAGACCTGGTGGCACTGGATGTCAGGCACAGTTTTACTTATATTCTCAGGGCACATGTGAGGGTGGCACTATTATTTTTTCTAGTCCCCCGTGAGAAAACAAATCATAAAGAAGTTAAGTAACATCAAATAGATGCTAACAGAATCACTTATTGACTCAAGATTTGAACCAGGCAATGGAACAGCAGTCATCTTCATAATCACTAACCTCTTCTCCTTGCCTCTACTACGTCTTTATTGTCATCTGGTATGGTTGAATTGTGTCTGCCAAAAGAGATATGTTGAAATCCAAATCCCCAGAACCTAAGAACACAACCTTATTTGGGTTATAGGGTGGCTGCAGATGTAATTAGGTAAACAAACACGCACTCACACTGGTATAACTTGGACCCTGATTTCTTTATGACTAGTGTCCTTCTAAGGAGTCCTGGTAAGGCAATGGTTAAGTACATGTTTGCTGACTGAAAGGTCAGAGGTTCAAACTCATCAGTGACTTCGTGGGAGAAAATGTGCTGGTGATATGTTGCTGTACAAATATTACAGTTTAGGAAACTCTCTGGGGCCAGTCTTCTCTGTCATACAGGGTCACTGTGAATCAGAATAGACTTCACAGCACATAATACCAATAACAACAGTGCTTATAAGAAGAGAAAATAGACATACTGACCAGGCAACATGCAAGCTAAAGACAGATTGAAAGTAGGCTGGCACAATGCAGGGAACACCTAGATTTCTAGAAGCCAAAAGAGGACGGAGGGGTTCCCCCCTTAGAGAGAGCCTTCAGAGAGTATGGTCCCGGTGACATCTTATTTGGGACATCTAACCTCCAGAACTGAGAGGAAATACATTTCTGTTGTTTTAAGCCACCCAAATTGTAGTACTTGTAGTACTTGTACTACTTTTTTTTTTTTTTTTTTTTACAGTACCCCTGGGAAACTAATAAACCTTCTGAATATAAAATCTCTCAACAGTATGTTAT
>NW_006922472.1:521076-528103 GCF_000298275.1 Orycteropus afer afer
CTATGAGTCGGATTTGACTCGAGGGCACATAACAACAACAACAACATATATATAATACAAAACCAAAAACTAAACTCACTGCCCTCAAGTTGATTCGACGCATAGTGACCCCTCCTTGGGTTTCCGAGGTGGTATCTCTATGGAAGTGGATCACCCAACTTTCCTTCCGAAGAGTAACTAGTGGGTTTGGACAACCAACCTTCTGGTTAGCAGTCAAATGCCTTAGGCACTAGGCCACCAAAGTTCCTATAATATACATGTTTGGTTTAGGTATATATATATGTATGTCTAAGAGTTCTGTTGGTATAGTGTTTAAGGCATTTGATCGCTAACCAGAAGGCTGGCAGTTCAAATTCACAAGCCATTCCTCGGAAGGAAGGTTGGGCAATCTACTTTGGTAGTGATACTGCCTCGGAAACCCAGAGGGATCGCTATAAGTCGGGTCCAACTCAACGGCACATAACCACAACAACAACATATGTATGTATGTATTTAAATCAAACCAAACACATTCCCATCGAGTTGATCCCAACTCACAGCCACCCTTCCTTGGGTTTCTGAGGCGGTATCGCTACAGAAGTGGATTGTCCAATCTTCCTTCAGAGGAGTGGCTAATGGGTTTGAACTGCCATCCTTCTAGTTAGCAGTCAAATGCCTTAGGCACTACGCCACCAAAGCTCCTATGTGTGTGTGTGTGTGTGTGTGTATTTATTTATTTGTTTAAATGCATACGTGTATGTTGTCATTGTTGTTGTTATGTGCCATTGAGTTGGACCCAATTCATAGCGACACCTCTTTGGGTATCCAAGGCAGTATCACTAGGGAAGTAGATTGCCCAACCTTCCTTCTGAGGAGTGATTGGTATATATGTGTGTATATATGTTTATATATGTGTCTGTGTATATATACATGTGTATGTGTGTGTGTGTGTGTGTGTATATATATATATATGTTTTGAGGTTTTATATATATGCATGTATACACACATAAGTGTACATGTATGTATATTACAGATACATGTATATATTTATAATATATATAATATACATAAAAATTTTTTGTTGTATATGTGCATACATATAGGAGCTCTGGTAGTGTAGTGCCTAAGACAAGTGACTGATAACCAGAAGGCTAGAGGTTTAAATCCACTGGCCACAACTCAGAAAGAAGGTTGGGCAATCTACTTCTGTAGTGATATTGCCTCAGAAACCCAAGGAGGGGTCGCTATGAGTCGGATCCGACTTGATGGCAGTGCATGTGTGTGTGTGTGTGTGTATAGCAGCTCTGGTAGCATAGTTCCTAAGGCACTTGACTGCTATCCAGAAGGTTGGCGGTTCAAACCCACCAACCACTCCTCAGAAGGAAGGTTGGGCAATCTACTTCCGTAGTGATACTGCCTCGAAAACCCAAGGAGGGGTCGCTATGAGTAGGGTCCGACTTGACAGCACATAACCACAACAAATATATATGTGTGTGTGTGTGTATACAAAAAACAAAACAAACCCATTGCCATCAATTATGATTCATAGTGACCTCCACTGAGTTTCCAAAGAGTGACCTCCACTAGGTTTCCAAGATGGTAAACCTTTACCCTCATCTTCCCCTCATCTTCCTTCAGCAGAGAGGCTGGTGGGTTTGAACCTCCAACTTCTAGTTAATAGTCAAATGCCTTAGACACTGTACCACCAGAGCTCCTTCTAAGTATATATATATGTTGGTGTTGTTGTTGTTATGTGCTGGAGTGGCTGGTGGGTTTGAACCGCCAGCCTCCTGGTTAGCAGTCAAGTGCCTTAGGCACTATGCTACCAGAGCTCCTGTAGTGATACTGCCTCCAAAACCCAAGGAGGGGACCCTATGAGTCAGGGTCGACTGGAGGGCAAATAACAACAGCAACAGTCATCGCAATAATTCAATGGCCTCAATTCTCTTCCAGTCTTTCTTATTCATTGTCTAGCTTTCACATGCATATGAGGCAATTGAAAATATCAAGGCATGAGTTAGGCACACCTTAGTCCTCAAAAATGATATCTTTGCTTTTTAACACTTTAAGAGATCTTTTGCAGCAGATTTGCCCAAAGCAATATCCTTTGATTTCTTGATTACTGCTTCTATGGATGTTGATTGTGCACCCAAATAAAATGAAATCTTTAACAGCTTCAGTATTTTCTGTTTACCATGATATTGCTCATTGATCCAGTTGTGAGGATTTTTGTTTTCTTTATGTTGAGTTGTAATCCATACTGAAGCCTGTAGTCTTGGATCTTTGTCAGTATGTACTTTAAGCCCTTTTCAATTTCAGCAAGCAAGGTTGTGTCATCTGCATATCTCAGGCTGTCATTTTTAAATGTGGTTGTTATTAATATTTCTATGTTTAAAACAACATCAAATATAAAGGAAGTATTTTGGTGTTTGTTGTAATGTTAGGTCTTATGGTCAGATGTCTATCACTGAACAAAAACAACAAAGAGAAGGCAATCCTATTTTTACATAACTATATATGAGTACGGGAAAAAAAAAAAGAGAAAAAAACAACAACTCACTGCTGTTGAGTCAGTTCTGACTCATAGAGACCTCTGCTTGGGTTTCTGAGGCAGTATCTCTATGGAAGTAGATTCTTCAGTCTTTCTTCTGAGGAGTGACTGGTGGGTTTGAACCACCAACCTTCTGGTTAGCAGTCAAACGCCTTAAGGACTACGCCATATATGAGTACAGAGGGGGAAAACAAAAGAGATGATTAGATTCCCAAAGCCAATTGCATTTCACACATTTTTCTCCCAGACCATTAGTTTGTGAGATCCATCACATAGCCTACAGGAAGCAGAGGCTTTGAGAAACCTGTCTCAATTTGGTCTTGGGTCAGTTTCTGTCACTGATTTGCTCTTGGAGTTCAAAGGAATTCTGAACACAAGAATTAAACAATTATAGAACAATTCCTGTCCAGAGAAGTCCACAAACACCTCATCTTTGAAAAGATTCGATTTTTAAATAAAAGAGCATATGAAGACAGTGCAAATGTAAAAGTCATTTCCACTTTTTAATAATATTATTCCCTTAACGTTGTGTCAAGTGTTCTAAGCCAAAGTCCCAAGACTGTCTTTAAAAATCATAATAAAATCTTATAATAGGAGGTGATGGGTAATTGTGTCTCTTAAAACAATACAAAATAAAGACAAAGTTGGAAACAAATAATATAAACTGGCATGTCTCTTAATATTGGTGTAGCCAGTTCCAGAGTGAACATACTAGATTTTTAGTAGAACAAGACAGTGTACAGACTTACTCTCTTTGAAGATGTCTGGGGCTCTCCATAATAAATAGCCCATTTGAAGTCAGCATATTTATCAAGAGCACCCAATACCTAGTGCCTGATAAATGGCCAAGCAAATTGCATCCCATCCATAATAAAAAGATGATTAAAGCATAACTTTACAGAATGACAATTTTTATAATGCAGAATTTCCTTATTGTTTAATTCAAATCTATAATACTAGATAAGGAAGACTTCTCTAAATAGAATCACACATGAAAGTAAACAAGAGTTCTTTTTCACTCTAAGATCTGTAACATTCAAGTAACATGTGGCTGCCAAAAAAGCAAACCCAGTCTGACGCAGAATAAGTAGAGAGATAGACAAGACAAAAAGAAATATTTTGATGGAAAAAGCCACAACTATAATGACGAAAACTTAGCAAGAAGAGAACTTAATTGAGATATTATACATTATTCTTTTAAGTGTTTTCATGTGCAGTAAGCATTCACTTAAGTATGCTTGGTTTCAAAGAGCAAAATAATACTCAATAGAAGTTAAAGTTCAATTTAAATTAATCATTTCAATAACTGAAATAATTAAGATAAAATCATATGTGTCAAGATGCAAAATGCTCCCCCACACTACAAGACCAATCAAAAGGACATGAATTACTTGCAAAATAATATCACAATATTTATGTATACAGTGAGAGCTGGACTAAATGGCTTCTAAAATTCTTTAAAACTCTTACATTCTATGACTCTGAAATAATTAGTTTGGAGATTAATTTCAGCAACAATGTAGACTTTTATTTAATCAGAGATGAAAATGAAGATTAAAAATGGGTAGGTGAGCATAATTAGAGGGAAATAACTTGAAAATAATTATCCAAACATTTATGTATTTTGCCATTCAAATTAATATATGAATATGCTCACATTAAGGAGCTCTGATAGTATAGAGGTTAAAGCATTTAGCTTCTACCTAAGAGGGTGATGATTCAAACCCACCAGCCATTCCATGGAAGAAAGATGAGGCACTCTGCTTCCATAAAGATTTACAGCCTTGAAAGCTCACCAGAGGTCACTATGCGTTGGAATCAATCAATGGCAGTGAGGCGGATTTGGAAATTCATCTTTGTCAAATGGTAGAATGACAAGGAGGATTAGAATACTCGTATTAGAATTGACATTATGAAAGGAAATAAAATAGTTTTTTCTTATTTTTTCTTACTGGTCTGCTACTTCAGGAATCATAAAAAATGAGTGATTTTACAGAAGAAAAAAATTAATGTTCCCCAACTAATGTCACACTGATGACTTATATGTCAACTTCAGTTCTCGTTTGCTTGACAAGATAGCTCCATTTTGAGACGATCCTCACGATCTCCTGAACTCTTTATTTTAAATACATTATTGAGTTACAATTTATAACCATAATATCCACCCCTTTACATGTACAATTAAATTAGCTTAAGTGAATTTACACTAGCAAATTTACACCAAATTACACACCACAATCCACATTTTCAACGTTCTCTTCATCCCAGTGTTATCTCTTTGCTCTATTTACCACCAGCCAACCCGCCTTACTGCTGCAGCAGTACTTCACCAGGAAACTGCTAAAAGTTAGAGCTGAAGGGAGACGAGGGTGTGGTTGGGGGATGTCATTGCCAGGGTTTCATCGATCTTGGCTGAAGGCAGAGGACACCAGAAGGATGTATTCCTGTGTTTCATCAACTATACAAAGGCTTTAAACTGTGTGGATCATAACAAAATACAGATAACATTGTGAAGAATAGGAATTCCAGAACTTAACTGTGCTTATGAAGAACCTGTCCATAGACCAAAAGGCCATCTTTTAAGCAGAACAAAGGAATACTCTGTTATTTAAAATCAGGGTAGGTGTAGGTCAGGATTGTATCCTTTCACCGTACTCTTTCAATCAGTATGCTGAACAATGGGAGCTCTGGTAGCGTAGTGCCTAAGGTGCTTGACAGCTAACAAGAAGGCTGGCGGTTCAAACCCACCAGCCATTCCTCCAAAGGAAGGTTGGGCAATCTACTTCCATAGTGATACCGCCTCGGAAACCCAAGGAAGGGTCTCTACGAGTCTGGTTCCACTCGACGTCACGTAACAACAGCAACAACAACATGCTGAACAAGTAATCCAAGAAGCTGGAGTATATGAAGAAGAATGAATGCTGCATCAGGATTGAAGGATAACTTATTAACAACCTAGACATGCTTGCTGAAAGTGGACTTGAAGCACTTAGTTGATAAAGGTCAAAAACTATGGCCTTCAGTATAAATTACACATAAACAAAGAAAATTAAATCCTCAGGCCTCTATCAATAAGTAATAAGATGACAAATGTAGAAGTTATATGTACTGAAGTTGCCAAGGGTTTCACTTTACTTAGATCCACAATCAATGCCCCTGGAAGCTGCAGTCGATAAATCAAAGACATTACATTGGGCAAATCTACTGCAAACAACCTCTTTAAAAGATGTCACTTTGAGGACTAAGGTCCACCTTTGTCATGGTATTTACAATCATCTAATATACATATAAGGAGCTCTGGTAGCATAGTGGCTAAAGCACTTGACTGCTAACCAGAAGGCTGGAGGTTCAAACCCACCAGCCACTCCTCGGAAGGAAGGTTGGGCAATCCTACTTCCGTAGTGATACTGCCTCGGAAACCCAAGGAGGGGTCGCTATGAGTCGGGGCCGACTCGACGGCACATAACAACAACAACAACAATATACATATGAAACCTTGCCAATGAAGTAGGGGGACCAAAGAACTGATGTCTTTGAATTATAGTGTTGGTGAAAAATATTGAGCATACCATGGCATAGTGGGTAAGACATTTGGCTGCTAATCAGAAGGTCAGAGGTCCAAAACCACCAGCTGGAGGAGGAAGATGAGGCAATTCCATAAAGATTTACAGACTTAGAAATCCAATGAGGGTCACTATGAATTGGAATCAATTTACTGGTAGTGTTGTTTGGGTTTTTTTGGATTGCCAGAAGAATGAACCAATCTATCTTGTAAGTACAACAAGAATGATCCTTAGAAGCGAGGATGGGGAGATTTCATCTTATGTGGTTTGTACACTTTCTGAGGAGAGACAAGGCCCTGGAGAAAGATATCATGATTGGTAAAGTAGAAGGTCAGAAAAAAGAGGGAGACCCTTAATGAGAGGGATGACAAAGTGACTGCAAAATGGGTGCAAGCATAGCAACAATTATGAAGATGGTGCATACTGGGCAGTGTTTGTTCTGTTGTCCATGAGGTTGCTATTGACTCAGAGACATCTCACAGTAGTCGTCCTCCATCCCAGCACAGCTACTGACAACCACTCATCTGCTTTCTATTTTTTTTTTTTCTTTTTCTAGATTTACATTTCTGGAAATTTAGTATAAACACAATCATACAGTATGTGGTATATGTGTGTGTGTGTGTGTGTGAGAGAGAGAGAGACTGTGCTTTTTAAATTACCATAATACACTGAATTCTGTCTACATTTTCACGTGGGTTGGTAATTCAGTTAATTTCTATTTCTCAGTATTCCATTCTATGAATAGACCATATGCTGTTATGTATGCATAATTTGATCAACATTTGTTTACATTTTTGGCTATTTTGGATAGTATTGTTATGTCATATGCTTGTCTTTGGTAGACATATGCTTCTTTCTTTTGGGAGGATTTGTAGAAATACCATTCCAGGCTAGTATGGAAAGCTTAAGTTTAAATATTTAAAAAAAAAAAAA
>NW_006922472.1:528203-534648 GCF_000298275.1 Orycteropus afer afer
TATATTTATATTATATTTATATTTATATATATCATACTATTTTTTAAAGTATCTGTACCAGTTTGCATTCTCACCAGCATTTTAAGAAGGTTCCAATGTCCTACATTCTTGTCAACATTTTTAATGTTCTGTCTTTATTATTATTATAATTGTGCTTTAGGTGCAAGATTACAGGGCAGAGTTTGTTTCACATTCAACAATTCATGTACATTTGCTTTCACTCCCTAATTACCAGCCCCAACCCTAACCCACTCTCCTCCCCTCCCTTCCCAGTAACACCCCTCCTCCTTGTCCCTCATAGTTATGGACTCCTGTGTGCCCTGTATTTCCTCCCTGAGAATGTTGCCCCTTTGATGCCCTGAGGACGATTGTTCCAAAGGATGCATCTCCATAGAGTATGTGGGTGCTTCACCTTGGGTTGAGTGGTCTGCATGTATGTTTTATTTACTACTGGGCTGAGAGCCAGCCCATGGGAGTGAGCTTTATTCCAGGCCTGAAGTGTGTCCCAGGGCCATAGTATTGGGGTTCCTACCACACTCCATCCAACCAGTAATTCTGGTCATTATGTTTTTGGATATTGTTCCACGTTTTTCCTCCCACTCTATCCAGGATCTCTAGTTTTATCCTTTCTTGAGCTGTTGGCATTGGTAGCCGGGCATCATATAGTTCTGGTCTCGAGGGACATTGTGTCCTAGAGCTGACTGTGTCCAAATGCCCTTGGGTTTTTGCACTCATCTTTGCTTCTGATGGAGACTGTTGGCTGCATCTTAGATGGCTGCTTGAACGTTTTTAAGACCACAGTTGCTACTCACCAACGTAGGTCGTGGAACAAGATTTTTATGTGTTTTGTTGTGCCAATTGAGTCTTGTGTCCCCCAGTACTATGATTCTGAGTCAGTAGATCCATTGGATCTGTCTCCCACAGTGTTTGGCTGTGAGGGATTGTTCTAGATTTCTGTAAGGATTACAGATATTTTGCATCACTGGTATCTGTGCAAGATTAGCCTCAGTTGAATCTATCCTTGGTCTAGAGTATAATCCTGTTCACTGACTACCATCTGATCTTCTCAGATGTTTATATGTTTATCTGTAGCCTGGTGTTTGGTGCTAATGGTAATGCAGTATTGTGGATATGCTGGTATTAGCCTCTGTCGTCTATACCTTACATGCAGAGTTCAGTGTCCTCTCTTCCCTTAATGTTATCATGGTGGTCACAGACTCTGTCCATACCATCCCCGCCTTACCCACCTCAGCATGTGGCCCCTAACTAGCCTGAATTTATTTCCTCCCCTTCCTTCCTCACTCCAGTAACCTACAAATTGAGTTACTTTCTTAAGCAAACCCTTGTCTTTTTACAGTAATGGGCTCATGCAATATATTACCTTCTGTGGTTGACTTATTTCATTCAGCATAATGTCCTCCAGGCTCATCCATGTTGTAAGATGATTTGTGTATCCTTTATTGTTCTTTAATGTAGCATAATATTCCATTGTGTAAATGTGGTATCTCATTGTAATTTTAATTTTAATTTCTCTAATGACAGTTGAAGGGGTCCTGATGGCACAAAGGTTAAGCAATTGGCTACTTAGCCACGCAGCCACTCTATGAGATAAAGACCTGGTAATCTACTTTCCTAAAAATTACAGCCAAGAAAACACTACGGGGGCACTTCTACTCTCCTCTATAGAATTGCTCTGAGTTGGAAGGGACTTGAAGGCACACAACAACAATGAGAATGGTGACACTGTTGAGAATATTTTCATGTGATTATTAACCATGTTTATATCTTCTTTGATAAAACGTCTGCTCAAAGTTTTGTCCATTTTTACAAACTATTTTTATTATTTTGTAAGATTATATATTCTGAAAATTAAGGGAAATGTGATTTGCAAATATTCTCAAACTGTGCTTCTAATTGGCTTACTTGTATCTTGTATACTGAAAAAGAAAACTCTTAATTTTGAAAAACTCCAACTTTTATTTTGAAATTCTGATTTGTGATTTTGGTGCTATATATAAGAAGTTTTTGTCTAAATCAAGGTCACAAAGGTTTTCTCCCATGTTTTTCTTTAAAAATCTTATTGTTTTAGATTTTACATTTGGATATATGATAAATTTTGAGTTCATTTTTTTCTGTACCATATGAGGTAAGGTTTCAATTCATCTTTTTTAATGAAGATATTCAATTTTCTTGCCACCATTAATTGTAAAAAATGTCCTTTTTTCCATTGAATTGCCTCTGTGTCTTCTTTAGATAATCAATTGAAGTAAAATGTTACAGATTTTACTTACTATCAATATGTTAACATTATTTTCCTTAAAAATAACTATATATTCTACTTTTGCAAATAATGTTTTCACAGAAATTACAAGCACATGCATATGATGTGCATAATATGCATAAGAATTAAATCCCAGTGGAGGTTGCATAGTTTGCAAAAAAAAAAAAAAAAGGTATAACATGTTCAGTATTTGTGTAAAAATACAGTAGTTTACAACACAAATGGTGACATTTAGTGAAGTAGAAATACGACCTCTGCCATATCCATAGCTTCTCTAGTTGGGCAGTAGCTTGAGATTTGTGTAACAGTTTGCTTAATCAAAGTATAATCTTTAGTTATTGGACATTATTTGGTGAAGAAAATAGACATACTTATTTATAATAGAAAATTTTAAAGAGTATTGATCTATTTAATGCCATTTTTTTAAAATAAATAAAGTTTGATTTTTTTCTTAGCATAGTTTTTTTTTTTTTTTTTCCAAGGGAGGGAGTGTTTACAAATATTGAGTACTTGTGCTAATACGTCTGAATTCTTACTACCTTTCCCTATATTTGCTTCCTGCACTTAGCATTTAGTAGGCTAATTATATGTTGACACAGTTGGTGATAAGAGCTATAGTTCATATGATAATCGGAAGAGTAGATATATTAGAGAGTGATTTTTAAAATATTTTTGCTAAGAGCTGCTACTTAGGATTGACACACGAGAGATAGTACCCAACTTAAGTTATTCCTCAGGGAACAGAGGGTGATCTTTAATATTACAGGCAAGAGAGCTGCCTCTGAACTGCTGTTACAGCAGCTTAATGGTTCCCAGTGGGAAATAGTTACAGGATTTATTTCTTATATGCTGATTGGGGAAAAGTCATGCTTGCACTCATATCATATATAAAGAACTTCTTCAGAATAAGCCATGCTTAGAGAGAGGGGAAAGTGAATGCCACACGTGCAGTCTACCAGAAAAAGAAATAAAAAAATAAGTTTCATTGTTTGAAGTCTTAGTAGGATAAACAAAAAGGGAAATATAAATTCACATGGGAATTCAAATGTTATGGTTAAATCAGTAAGGAAATCACATAAAGCTATAACATTCAAACCAAACCAGTTCTGTTGAGTCCATTTTGCCTCATGCTACCTCATGTGTGCAGAGTCGAACTACATTAAGTAAGGGTTTCAAGACTCTCAGAAACAGGTCACCAGGCCTCACTTTGAAGGCACTGCAGGGTAGGTTCAAACCATCAGACTTTTGGTTAGCTACACATTTATGCTATCTATGGACTCAAAAATAAAGCTATAAGATAACCAAAAACTAAAATAAGATGAAGAAAGAAAGAAGGGAAGGAGGGTGGGAGGAAAGGAGAAAAGAAGAGAGGAAGAAAGGAGGGAAGGAGGGAAGGAAGGAGAGACATCTGTAATACTGGCAATTACATGAATTTGGCCACTAGGGTAGATTCTGATATTCATAATGCCCCTTTTTTTTCCCCCAAAAAATATTTATCTCCATCCTTCAGTAGTTTCTACCCATTCTGGATGGAGTGAATTTGGATGGTCTGGGTTTGGACATGTGACAAGTTTTGAAAATGGACAATAGCGTGCAAAGTACTTGCATAATGGGGCTTGCCCACTTACTGCTCTTAGAGCCATTGCCCCTTCTATAAATATTTAGCTAGCCTTCTGAATTGAGACCTCATCAGGAAGAGCTACACCATCCTTCCTAAAGACAATCATTATAACTGATTTCACCAGCTGACCCCAGCTTTATGCATGGCCCTGGCCTCCCTCAGCTGAATCTAGCCCAGACTGGGAAATGAAAACCCTCTTTCCTGTTCCAGAACAAATTGCTCACCTACAAAAACCACAAGCAAAATAAATATTGCTTTGTCTTTATTGTTGAACACCATGACTCAATTTTGACTCATAGCAAATCCCTGTGATGGAGTGGAACTGCCCTAGAGGGTTTTCTACATCTTTCTCCAGAGGAATGGCTGGAAGGTTCCATCTGCCAACCTTTTTATTAGAAGCTGAGCACTAAATCATTGAGCCATCAGGGTTCCCTAGGATGATTTGTTATGCAGCAAATGCTAACACGAGTGTCTTACTTTCTTAAATATCATGGGATCTTATAGATATTTTTAGAGCAGATATTAAATCATTTATACATTAAATTTTAGAAATCACAAGTTTTTAAACTTCTTTTTGTAGTTGATAACTTGATTGATGATTTTATATTAATTGAGTAAGGACATATACCAAAGCCAAAATGTGCCACTTTATTTTGGCACATTCTTAGCTCCTGTCTTCAGAAAGACAATAACACTAATTCATATTAATAACTCAGCAATTATGATTTCTTACACATGCAACATTGGCTTGAAGATGGTCCATAGGCCAACTCAATCTACATGTCTGAAATCAATAATGTCATAACCTACATGCCCTAACACTCATTTCTGAAAATTTCAAACATAAATTTAATTACATTCAGCCTGAAAATACATCATTATTATTTTTGTTTAATCATATACTGATATTTATATTAAGGAAGTAATTGTCACTTGACTTTTTCCAGCCACTTAGTTGAATGATATGAAATGAGATGAATTGTGTATTTATAAAGTTAGAGGGAGTGGTGAAGAATGACCTTGTGCATTTGGTCTATCAGTTATTACAGATGTGTGGAGTGATATCAAACAAATCATCTCTGTGTGTATTATGAAATAGCAGCTCTGCATTTTGTCAAGTCTGATCAGGTTCAGTTTGCATTTGTATTTTGGCAATAAATTACTTTCCCTAGAATGTACCTTTTCCTTTCATTTCCCCACAATATCTACACTCATTCTGAAGTACCTCCTTGGGAATCATTTCAAACCTTTTGAATTTTAGTATAGATTATACTAATCAGCTACTGGTTATCTGAAAATAGTTGGACATCCAAAGACCTAAGGGGTGGTATCAGAATGTCTTTCATTAGAAAGTTTGTTCTGATATAACAAATATTATAATTCGATTTATATTGTGATAAACAAGTTTTATTACAAAGTATACCTATCACAGAATAGTTTTACAAAATATAATAAAAGAGAAATAGGGAGACAGGGTAAGAAAAACAGAGAGCAATAATGAATATGCCACTTATTTTTGCTAGCATAATTAATGAAAAATACAGCTGATGAAAAATGAAATATCCTGTGTCTGCTTTCAAGGCAATAAAAGTGAAATGAGTAGAAAAATTGGATATGTGAAGAAAGAAGTGAGTTTCTTGAACTATATAATAAATAAGGCCTTTTTGTTTGTTTGTTTTAGTTTGTTTGTTTGCATGTAGTCATAGATGGTGCACTGTTTAAAATGTACCAAATTGTATACAAGGATATAGCATTTTCTTCCAATTCTGTCTCCTACGATATGGGTTTTTCTCCCAAGAGGTATTCTGTGTTGCTGTCTTGATATTAATTTTTATAGAGATGCTAAGGTCCTTATAGTTTATATTATTTTCCTTATCTATACAAGAGATAGATTTCTATGCCAAAGAAGCCAAATTGATGGGTTTTTTTTAAATTTTTTTTAGTAGGATTTGATGAAACCAAAATCAAAAGGGTTCTACACTTTTATTTAATAGAAAAGAGAAAAGATGGGCTTCTTCAACATTCTCAATGTTTGTAAAATCTATGTAACATGTGGTCCAGAGTCCTATAAGGAATCTGTACCTCTCAGGTCATTCAATTTCTGACCTCAAGAACTAAAAGAAATCTAGCTTTCAAAATAAGCTTACACAGACAGTCAATTATAAGACTTTTTAAATTTTGTATAAATTACATGAATAATTTATTTTGTTTTTGGTAGATTACCCAAGTACTGAAAATAATTTGTGTATTATAATTAAAAGTAAATGTATTTTATTATTTTTTTATAGAGATTAGTGAAACTTATAAATTTTTAAAATTTATTAGCAAAATTCTTTGCTAATTGTTCTAATTCATTCTTTCCCCATCTGTAACATGGTTATATGTATCTTCCCATTGCTCTGTAACATGCAGTGTCCTCACTGGGGGGAATCTAACTCACTATGCCATTGCCATCTTTGTGGACTTGCAATTTAGATTAACCAATGGGATGTGAGTGGAATTCATATGAGCTGCATTGAGTTGAAAGCTTAAGTATCATTGCA
>NW_006922472.1:534748-536406 GCF_000298275.1 Orycteropus afer afer
AATTCATTCTTTCCCCATCTGTAACATGGTTATATGTATCTTCCCATTGCTCTGTAACATGCAGTGTCCTCACTGGGGGGAATCTAACTCACTATTCCATTGCCATCTTTGTGGACTTGCAATTTAGATTAACCAATGGGATGTGAGTGGAATTCGTATGAGCTGCATTAAGTTGAAAGCTTAAGTATCATTGCATGTTTTTTTTTTTTGCTCTTGGTTTTCCCCTCCTCAAAATAATTATGAGACTTATATGAATCACAAAACCCACTGTCAGTGTCTCAATTCTGACTCATAGAGACCCTGGTAGGACAGAGTAAATCTGCCCCATGGGGCTTCCAAGACTATAATTCTTCACGGAAGGAGACTGTCACATCTTCTCCCATCAGAGTAGCTGGTAGGTTTGAACTGTTGACTTATGTAGGAGCTATTTATTCAATATGGTTCCTGGTATGTAGATGCAGCAGAGTTTTAGCCAACACAGAGGTAAAAATAAAAGCCAGTTTAAAGTCACTGAAACATAGAAGCAGCTTGTTATCATGACCATAATACAACAAAATGCTAACTGACAAAAAGTACTTTTAAAAATAAAAGAGAGAGGAAGATGAAGAGAAACTTGGAGTTTCTACAAAACTGGTATTGCTATTTTAAAAATATTCATTTTATCAGTCACTAGTATCAATTAGGGAGCGCTGCTGGTAGCATAGTGCCTAAGGCACTTGACTGCTAACTAGAAGGCTGGAGGTTCAAACCCACCAGCCACTCCTCGGAAGAAAGGTTGGGCAATCTACTTCTGTAGTGATACCGCCTCAAAATCTCAAAGAGGGGTTGCTATGGGTCAGGTCCGACTTGAGGGTACAACAACAACAATGGTGATGTAATGCCTAAGACATTTGACTGTTAATCAAAAGGCTGGAGGTTCAAACCCATTAGCCACTCCGCAGAAGGAAGATTGGGCAATCTACTATCATAGTGTTACTGCCTTGGAAACCCAAGGAGAGGTAGCAATGAGTTGGATCCAACTTTACTGGCAATGAGTTTGGTTTAGTATCAATTATGTAGCAATTCTCAATTATATA
Organism: Orycteropus afer afer; assembly: GCF_000298275.1. Taxonomy (NCBI): domain Eukaryota; kingdom Metazoa; phylum Chordata; class Mammalia; order Tubulidentata; family Orycteropodidae; genus Orycteropus; species Orycteropus afer. Next base: position 535,825 of record NW_006922472.1, read on the forward strand.
TTGCAAGACAGGGCCAATGGTCAGAACACGTAAGGTGGGTGGGGGATAGACCCCAGTCAACAGGAAGCAGCAGCAGACAGGGCCAGCTGCAACAAGTAGGGTGAAGCCCAGGAAGTGAGTGGAGTGGTTGAAACAGCTAGGGGAGATGAAGTTGTCTATTTGTTACATTATGATGGCTTGCATATTGCTGTGAGGCTGGAAGCTGTGCTAGCATGGGTGCTCATGGTAGACCAGTTTTGGTGGAACTTCCAGACTGAGACAGACTCAGAAGAAGGAAGAGGCCATCCACTTCTCAAAGAAATGGCCAATGAAAACCTTGTGAACAGTAGTGAAACACTGTCTGATATATTACTGGAAAATTTTATGAATAGCCCTGAAACATTGTCTGATATCATGCCTGAAGATGAGCCCCTTAGATCAGAAGACACTCAAAATATGACTCGTAAGGAGCTGCCTCATCAGAGTAGAGCCGACCTTAATGATATGGGTAAAGTAGAGCTTTTGCGGCCTCCATTTGCTGAAGTGGCACAATTCAATATGAGAAGAAACAGTTGCAATCATCCATGAATAATTGGAACATGG
>NW_006922472.1:537480-538008 GCF_000298275.1 Orycteropus afer afer
TGATACAGGAAACACCAAAAGAAGATCGAAGGAGTACACAGAGTCTCTGTACCAAAGAGAATCAGTCGATGTTCATCCATTTCAGGAGGTGGCATGTGATCAAGAACCAATGGTTTTGGAGGAAGAATTTGAAGCTGCATTGAAAGAAGTGGCAAGAAAAATAAAATAAAGGTGGCTCCAAGAATTGACGGGATACCAATTGAGATGTTTCAACAAATGAAAGCCCTGCTGGAGGCACTCACTCGATTATGCCAAGAGCTTTAGAAGACAACTCCCTGGCCAACTGACTGGAAGAGATTCATATTTGTACCCATTCCAGAGAAAGGTGATCCTACAGAAAGTGGAAATTATTGAACAATATCATTAATATCATATGCAAGTAAAATCTTACTGAAGATAATTCAAGAATGGTTGCAGCAGTATATTGACAGAGAGCTTTCAGAAATGCAAGCTGTATTCTGAAGGAGACATGGAATGAAGGATATCATTACTGATGTCAGATGGATCTTGATTCAAAGCAAAGAATAC
>NW_006922472.1:564417-565548 GCF_000298275.1 Orycteropus afer afer
AGGTAATATTTTTCAAGTTTATTCCATCCTCTTCTTAAGGCTCTTTGGCTTTTTATTTATAACATTTATATTGCATGTTTTATTTATTATGGACATCTATCTTGTGCAAAAGGAATTTTCTTCTGGGTTGAGTGTTATCTGGTTCTAGGTTACTGTTCTGTAATTTCAGTGTTTGGTCAACCAGATTGAAAACTGAATCCCAATTCTTTCACTTAGTAGTCATATGACATAACAAGCTATTTAGTCATTATATGCCATAGTTTCCTCATCTGTAGAGTAGAGATTATATGGTTTCATCAAAAGTTTTTTGTGAAGACAAATTATCATAGAGATATTTTAGCATAGAATAGTTATCAATTGATATAAGATCTTTTTTTTTTTATCTTCTATTTTTTTTTGAAGTAGTACAGCAGTATTTTATTTCCATATAGATATTCAGAGAACCTACGTTGGATAAATGCTACTAGTCTGAGAATCCAGAGACTCCATATAAGTGTCCGATGGGTTCAATAAACCATAAATATTTATTTTATTACATCACCCTGTTGGACGCATTCAATACTCCATTGATTATATCTATGATCCCACCACCATGAAAAAATAAAATTAATCTGCTACTTGCAGAGTTACCTAAACCCTTGAGTCTAAGTCATGCCCAAAAGTGAGACTTTCCAATTTTAATGTATCATGAATTTCTATATTTGCCTTACTAATGTATATGCATAAAAGAAAAATATGTTGCCAATCTATTTCCCATAGGGATGAATATATGTGTGGAAATCGATCAATGACCAACCAGACTGCTCCTTATGTAATGGCAACTTTTCTGGTGGCATTTATATTCACTTAGAAAATTATGTTTATTTTTCCTGTCAAAATGCAACATAAGTTGAATTTATTACAAAAACAAAATGTATGTGATACATGAGCGTTAGCTTTCCACAGGAACCCTGGTGGAGCAAAGTGAATGCTCATCTCCTAACAGAGAGTTTTGTGATTTGAACCCATATGATGGAGCTCTGGTAACATAGTGGCTAAGGCACTTGACTGCTATCCAGAAGGCTGGCGGTTCAAACCCACCAGCCACTCCTCGGAAGGAAGGTTGGGCAATCTACTTCTGTAGTGATACTG
>NW_006922472.1:567318-567902 GCF_000298275.1 Orycteropus afer afer
CATTTATCATTTTCATATATTCAGTTAAAAGTGATGACAATACATTTATAGCTATTTTCATGGTGAAGGTGAGGAAAAGTGATGACTATATTTAAAATGCAAAGTTAATGTGTGGCATTGCCAGTAACAGTTACTGTATTCTCATAGGACATGAAGAGTAAAGCTGAGAAATAGAGAACAGGGGCAATGTTAGTTACCATTTCTTTCTTAAGAAAGGGTTTTGAATAATTTTAGTACAGTTTCATGTCTCAGATGGTGAATAAAAACCAAAAGGATCCTAAAGATATTTCAAAGGATAGAAATAACGGATGACTGTGGTGAGTAAGACCGAAGATTGACAAGGAGGCATGTGAAAAGCAGTGGTAGGATTACCGCAGCCCTGATCTTTACAAAATGTCTCCATTTCCCCAGGGAGCACTCTGCTTATGATTGGGCTATTGTCCTGGACTATTTTCTCAGTTCTTTAACTTACAATTATTTAGAAGCATAACCTGATTCTCATCTCTGCTTGACCCATAATGGGCTTTCTTTTCCAATTTCCCAGGTTCGTTAGATGTTTGAATTAATCTACTTCCATAGAGATA
>NW_006922472.1:569552-586507 GCF_000298275.1 Orycteropus afer afer
AAAAAAAAAAACTTATCTTCTTAATTTATTACTAAATTTTGCTTCAATAACACCTAATTTCTAAGAGCAAGCTGAGCAATTTTTCTTCGTAAATAACAAACAAATAAATAAATAAAATACACACACATGCACATACACATGCATACACCCCAAATGGTCTAGGAAGGAATCCGTAACATATTCTGGTAAGGTAAGCATTAATATTTGTCATTTAAATTTGACCTGCCCTATTTGTGATTGAGAGTTTAAAAACTTTTTGCAAGATAAGACAGTAATATCATCGTATGACATTAAAGACACCTATTAGTCATGTCCCAGACAAATAGGGATTTATGACTCAGACATAATTCTCCTAAATATGCCTGCTGTCCATAAAAAGGCAGAGATATATGACTCAAAAAGAGCAGCAAGACAGAAATAATTTTGCACTTCACTTTGCCACATTGACTTTCCTCCAGAATGTATGGCAAATCTCCACATTTTATGAATAGGCTTTTGTCAATACTACAGATGTATGTTTCTAACTTCCAAACTGAGCAAATTCCTGAGTCAAATAAAACAAATACTCAGCTCCAGCAGGGGTAAGGGGAGGTGTGTATATAAACACTGGGCGTTAAATATTGATGGACAGCCCTGCATACCTGTAAATGCCACACTGCTGATGTTGACTATGTCTTAAAGAGCAGGTTAAGAGTATCACGTATCACTCAAAAATGATTAAGTTTTGCTATTCATCTGATGCTAGCTCTGGTAGTGTAGTGCCTATGGCACTTGACTGCTGACCAGAAGACTGGTGGTTCAAACCTACAGCCATTCCTTGGAACGAAGGTTTGGCAATCTACTTCTGTAGTGATACTGCCTCAGAAACCCAAGGAGGGGTCACTATGAGTTGGATTCAACTCAACAGCACATAACAACAACAACAACAACATTCATCTGACAGGGTCTTGTTACACAAGATCAACCATGGAGGAACAGCATAAAATTTTTGAGGGGGAGGCAGAGAAGACATGGACAGAATGTAGCAGAAATAAAATGCGTACTTTCTCCTAACATGTGCAATGTTGCCAGGGGCATGGCAAAGTACCATGCTTTGTGTACACTGATTGCTTGAGCTAGCGTAAGTACAAATACCAAATTTTATTAAAGATGACAGCTATCTTATGCTCTTTTCTCTTTGGACTCACAGGTCTTTCAACTTAAATATGTTGGGATTTTTGTAGGCATCAAAGATGCAAATGAAATCCTGCCTCCAAGATACATCTTTCTCCATGAAGAATGATCAAAGTTCTCCTTATGTTTATAAATTGAAATCAAATATACTTACCAAATTTCAGTGGTAGTAATTCAATCCTCTCTGTCTTTTTAAATCCTACATAGGAATCCTAGTCATCATTGTTCTCCCAGTGAAATATAAGTATAACATTATGTGAATTTTAACATAAGAATCTTAAAATGAACAGGTTTTAGCCACAAGTAAATGATTTGCTTGATATTCTATAGTAGGAATTGTTCAGAGCAAAATACTACGTAAAAAATTTAAAAAAAATGCTGAAAATCTCAATAATTTCTAATTAGAAATATTACTGTTACACTCTCACTATGTTTCAGAATAGAAGCTATTTTGTCTTACTCCAAAAGCACAGGAAACCATCAGCTTGAAAGAGAGAAAGAGGGATGTTTGTTTTGTGACGCCTGTCCTTGCCCTTTAACAGTGCTAGTGGTGCTATGACTAAGTGTTCAGCTACTAACTGAAAGGTCTGTGGTCTGAACCTACTAGCCACTCCGTGGGAGAAAAGACCAGGTGATCTGCTCCCATGAAAATTACAGCCTAAAAATACTATGGACAAATTCTGCTCTGTCACATAAGATCATTAAGGGTAGGATTCAACTCTGTAGCCCACCACAACAATATTCTCTGATCTCATGCACTTGCAGTTTTGCATTAATTTCTCTGACAAAGTTTTCCAGTTTAAAAATTTGATCAGTTGAACAATCAGGAGAGAAGCCAAAACATCGATACAGATCCACAATATTGTCATACAAAATCAGTCCTGCTGCTGTCAAAGTGAGGGTTGCAATTCCATTTGACTCTGCAATTGAGTATCATATACTGAATATATGATTGTCACATGATATGTATCCCCTTCTTTCTTGCTTACAGATCTCTCATTTTTTCCATGTTGACAACGTGCCCAAACAACATATGATGAATCATGCTTTGTCTACATCAATGATGATATTCATATTACTAGTCAGTTATTTAATTTCTCCAACTCAGTTGTAACTTGATATGGAGGGTAACTCATACAATGGTTAGTTAATAAGGTATCAGGGAGAAATGCTGCTGAGTGAATCCTGGAGAAAGCAAATTTACTTTCTAGTAGAAAGGAACAGGGGAGCTCTGGTAGCATAGTGCCTAAGGCACTTGACTGCTTACCAGAAGGCTGGTGGTTCAAACCCACCAGCCACAGCTTGGAAGGAAAATGGGCAATCTACTTCTGTAGTGATACTGCCTCAGAAACCCAAGGAAGGGTCGCTAGGAGAGTTCGACTCAACGGCACATAACAACAATAACAACAACAACAAAGGAATAGATGATCTCAAAAAACACATTGCTCATTGATTGCTACTCGTAGCAACCATATAGGGCACAATGGTACTTCCCATAGGGTTTCCTAGGCTGTGAGTCTTCATAGAAACAAACTGCCACGTTATCTCTGGCACAGAGGTTGATGGGTTCAGACAGTTGGGCTTTTAGTTAGCAGGCGAGTGCTTAACCGCTGCAGGAAAGGATGCCGTGGACACGTGGACAGCTGATAGTTGATGCTCTTTCTTCCATTTTTTTTTTTTTTTTTCCTACCTTCAATATGAGCATAAGGTCTATGGAGCTCTGGGGCCCACATTTTGAGAATGAAGCAGATTGTACGGGATCAGAAAACAACGTAGGAGAATGGGCAACTAGCTAATAGTTTTTTTGCCATGATGAACAGCTAGACTGCTGACAGTAACTGATGATTTCTTGTCAACTGACAAAAACATCACCTACATATTTAGCTTATTTCATGAATTTTTAGCTTCCATCAGCAATCCTATCTCTTTTAAGCTTTGGTTAGAGAATAAAGCAAGAACAACTTTATATGAACATAATTATCTACAAATTAAATATGATGGTATTTTTCCCGTGGATGTGACATAATATTTCACATACTATAGAGAATAATCAATTTTTGTCTCTTGCCAAAATATTAAATTCTTATATGAAAAAGTATCATTTCTAGTTGAAGAAAGCAGTCAAAAGCTGATAAATAGTGTTTCAAAAATTGGTGTGTCTTGTTATAGGAAGTAAAAAGGAAGAGATGTGCACTTGGTGACTTTCAGTGTTTATTATATAAAATAAAGTTGTATTAAGAGTTACTTTTAAGTTCATTATATTTCTTACTCTTTTGGTGCTTTTAAACCTAATTTATTTCATTTACATTTAAAATGCTATGAATTTATTTTCACAGATGATTCACTACAAAATAGCAGACACACAATTTAAATTACTTTTGCACTAATCAACTCTGATTTTGTATATGAGAAAACTGTGCATTCTTTCCATATTTTTTGATGCTTCCTGCTGTTGTTAGGTGCCATTGTGTCGTCTCTAATTCATAGTCACCCTATACACAGCAGAATGAAACACTGCCGGGTCACGCTAGCCCCACGATCACTGCTATACTTGAGCTCATTCCTGCAGCCATGGTGAGAGCATGTGAGAGCTGGACAATCAATAAGGAAGACTGAAGAAGAATTGATGGTTTTGAGCTGTGGTGCTGGCCAAGAATGCTGAAAGCACCATGGACTGCTGAAAGAACTCACAGATCCGTGCCAGAGGAAGTGCAGCCAGAATGCTCCTTGGAAGTGAGAATGGCCAGACTTCATCTCACCTACTTGGGTCATGTTGTCAAAAGGGACCATTCCCTGGAGAAGGATGTGACACTAGGTAAGGTGGAGGGTCGATGAAAGAGGGGAAGGCCCTCAACGTGATGGATTGACACAGCAGGTGTGGTGATGGGCTCAAGTATATCAAGGAACATGGAGCTGGTGTGGGACCAGAAGGTGTTTTGATGTGCTATGCATAGGGTCGCTATGAGTCAGACACAACTCGATGGCACATAACAACCTAACAATTCCCAATTAAATAGATGATATGATTGTCTGATTCAAAATGTGCAGTATCAGTCTATTTCAATTCAATAATGCCTAGGATGTCAATCTTTACATAATCCATTCTTTCTTTCTTTCTTGTTTGTTTTTTCTTAATTGTGCTTTGGGTGCAAATTTATGAAGCAAATTTGTTTTGCCTTCAAAAGTTCATGCACATTTGATTTCACAGCCCCACCTCTCCTGCCCTTCCCTTCCTGTGACTAACCCCTCTCTGTGCTGTGTGCCCTTCTGGACTGTGCATTCCTGTCTGTCCGGCTCTCCCTCTATGTGTATGCTGCTCCTCTGATGTCTCCTGGCTGATTGATCTGAGGGGCGCATCTCCCTAGAGGATGTGCATGCATCGTTGTGAGGTAGGCATTCTGCATGTAGGTCTTTCTAATAAAATGGTATGATGTTCACTTAAAAAATGGAAAACACAATTTTATCCAGCAATTCCATTGCTAGGAATATGTCCTCAAAAGGTGAGAGACAGGACATGAACAGACATTTGCACATCCATGTTCATTGTAGCACAATTCACTATAGCAAAGAGATGAATCAACAGATGAATGGATAATGAAACTATGATACATTCACACAATGGAATATTATGCTACATTAAAGAATAATGATGAATACAGGAATCATCTCACAAAGTGGATGAATTTGGAGGACAATATGCTGAATGAAATAAGTCAATTTCAGAAGGACAAATATTGTATGAATGGACTATTGTAAAAAGTCAAGGAAAGGTTTACTCAGGGAAGGAAATTCACTTTGTTGGTTACTGGGGATGGGAGGAAGGGGAGCTAAAATTTCAGATTTATCCATTTCATTTTGATGTCTTCCAATTTTCTTTAAACCATACTTTGTACATTCCTTGTCCCTATTATTAGTAGTTGTTTGCAGCTGTTTCTTGTCATTTTAAGTAGTGCCACATTAGTAAATGAATGTTCCCAAAGCTTTACTCCATCTGTCACAAAGGTGGACTCATTTTGAGGGACTCAGCTCTTCCCCAGTGGCATTTTGAGTGACTTACCGTTTGAGGAGTTCATCCTTCACCACTATAGCAGACAAGGTTCTGCAGCTATTAATAGGATTTTCACTATTTATTTCTTTGTTTTTCTACAACCAGATCATTTCCTTCTTCCTAATCTGTCTTAGTCTTGAAATGCCACTGAAAGCTGCCCATCATACGTGACCCTGCTTTTATGTGAAATACTGGTTGCATAGCTTATGGCATTGTATCAATACACAAGCCATCACAAGGCGGCAAACTGAAAGATGAGAGACTGATGTTTAACCATTTTAGGAGGTAGCGTAAGTTCCAGAAACAATAGTACTGAAGAAAGAAGTCCAAGCTGTACTAAAGACACTGTCTGAAAAACAATGCTGTAGGAATGCCAATTAAGATGCTTGAGAAAATAGATATGATGCTGGAATTGATCACTCATGTGTGGCAAGATAGCTACCTGGACAACTGATTGAAGAGATACATTTTCATGCCAACTCCAAGGTGATCAAACAGATCATGGAAATAAGCTAACAATATTATTAATGTCACATGTAAGTAAAATTTTGCTGAAGATAAGGGGGAAAAAAAATAACGACAGCTGTATTTCAAAAGGAAGTTGCCAGAAATTCATGCCAGATTCTGGAGAGAATATAGAATGAAAGATGTCACTGCTGAAGTCAGTTAGACATTGGTTGAAAACAAACAATAACAAAAATATGTTTTTCTCTGTTGAATTGGCAAAGCAAAGGCATCTGGCTGTATGGGTCATAAATTATGATAACATTGTAAAGTATGGGAATTCCAAAACTGTAATTTTGCTCATGCAGAACTTGTACATAGATGAAGATGTAGTTGTTTGAACAGAAAAAAAGGAGACGGTGTGTCATTAAAAAAAAAAAAAAAAAGTGTGCATTAGGGTTGTATCCATTCACCATATATATTCAGTATATATGCTGAGCAAATATGGTGATAATCTGGACTATATGAAAAAGTACATTTTAACAGGATTGCAGAAAGCTCATTAACAACAGGAGCTCTGGTGATATAGTGGATAAGGTATTTTTAAAAAATTATTTCTCACTAACAACCTGCAACATACAGACAACACAATCTTGAGTGTCTAAAATGAAGAGCACTTGAAGCACTTATTGATGAAGATCAAAGATTATAACCTTCAATGTAGTTACATCTCCACTAGGAGAAAATAAAAATCTTCACAACTGGACCAATAAGCAACATCATGATAAATGAATAAAATACTGATGTTGTCAATAGATTCATTTTACTTGGACCCCTAGTCAACGACCATGGAAGCAGCAGACAAGAAATCAAATGATGTATTACATTGACCAAATCTGGTGGGGAAAAAAAAAAATTCTTTAAAATGTTAAAACCAAAGAAATCACCATTAAAACTAAGGTTCACCTGCCCCAAGCCATGGTATTTTCAATCATCTCATATGGATACAAAAGGTGAACAATGAAACAGGAAGACAGAAGAATTGACACGTTTCATATTTGGTGCTCATGAAGAACATTGAATATACCATGGGCTGCCAGAATCACTCACACAATGTTCCTTAGACTTGAGGATGTTGAAACTTTGTCTTGCTTACTGTGGACACATTATCAGAATGGGTCACTCCCTGGTAAAGGAGATCACAGTCAGTAAAAGAGAGAATGAGTGAAAAAGAGGAAGATGCTCAAGAGAATGGATCAGACAGTATTTGCAGCATTGGGTTCAAACATACCTGTTTGTGATGAGGGCATACACTGGACAATATTTCATTCTGCTATACATGGGAGCTCTGGTAGTGTAGTGCCTACAGCACTTGCCTGCTAACCAGAAGGCTGGGGGATCAAACCCACCAGCCACTCCTTGGAAGGAAGGTTGGGCAATCTACATCCACAATGTAGAAACCCAAGGAGATGTTGCTATGAGTAGGGTCTGACTGGACAGCAAATAACAACAATATACATGTGGTGGACATGTTTTAATTATCAATTAAGTTTAATTGACAATTAAAACAAGTCCACTAGAGCCAAATTATGGCCTTGATAATATCTCTCCTGAATTTAGAGAGCAATTAAAGAATCTGTTTATACATTGAACACCAGTGATTGAAAACCAGAGGAATCGTGAGATGACATCAAGTATATCGTCCATGAAGAAAGCAAGATGTAATTAAAAAGATGAAAAAAAAAAAAGACCAAAATGAATGATAGAAGAGACTCCGAATCTCCCCCTTGAGTGCAGAGTAGCTAAAGCAAATGAAAGAAATGACAAGATAAAAAACTGAATTGAAGATTTCAAAGGAGAGAGACCTCCAGAAGACAAAGTTAATTACTATAATGAAATGTGCAAACACCTGGAGTTAGAAAACCAAAAGGGAAGAACACCCTTGGCATTTCTCAAGTTGAAAGAACTGAGGAAAAAAATAAAGTCTAAAGTTGCAATATTGAAATATTCCATGGGCAAAATATTGAATGATGCAGGAAACATCAAAAGAAGATGGAAGAAATACACAGAGTCACTGTACCAAAAATAATTGGTTGATGTTCATCTATTTTAGGAGGTGGCATATGATTAAGAACCAATGGTATTGAACGAAGAAGTTGAAGCTGCACTGAAGGAATTGGTGAACACAAGGCTCCTGGAATTGACGGAATACCCATTTGAGATGGTTCAACAAATGGATAATCCACAGGAGGCACTCACTCAGTTATGCCAAGAGATTTGGAAGACAGCTACCTGGCCAACTGACTGGAAGAGATCCATATTTGTAACAATTCCAAAGAAAGGTGATTTCATACATACAATGTGGAAATTATCAAACAATATCATTAAATTCACATGCAAGTAAAATCCTACCGAAGATAATTGTTTCAGCAGTATATTCACATGGAGCTTCCAGAAATGAAAGCTGGTTTCAGAAGAGGATGTAGAAAGAGGGATATCATTGCTTATGTCAGGTGGATATTAGCTGAAAGCAAAGAATACCAAAAAGATGTTTACTTATGTTTTACTGACTGTGCAAAACATTTGATTGTGTGGATCATAACAAATTATGGCTACTATTGAGAAGAATAAGAATTCCAGAACACTTGATTGTACTCATGAAGAAGCTGTACATAGATTAGGAGACTGTTGTTCGAACAGAACAAGGGGATACTGCATGGTTTAAAATCAGGAAGGGAGTGTGTCAGGGTTTTATCCTTTCATCATACTTATTCGATCTGTATGCTGAGCAAATAATTCCAGAAGCTTGACTATATGAAGAAGAATGTGGTATTAGGATTGGAGGAAGACTCATTAACAACTTGCAATACTCAGATGACACAAGTTGTTTGCTGAAAGTGAAGATGACTTGAAACCCTTACTGATGAAATTTAAAGATTACAGTCTGCAGTATGGATTACAGCTCAATAAAAAGAAAACAAAAATCCTCACAACTGGTCCAATAAACAGCATTACAATGGATGGAGAAAAATTGAAGAAGTCAAGGATTTCATATTACTTGGTTCTACAATCAACACCAATGGAAGCAGCAATCAAAACATCAGATGACATATTGTGTTGGGCAAATCTCTGCAAAAGATTTCTTTCAAGTGTTAAAAAGCAAAGATGACTCCTTGATGACTAAGGTGCACCTAACCTAAACCATGGTATTTCCAATCACCTCTTATGCAAATGAGAGCTGGACAATGAATAAGGAAGACAAAATAGAAGTTGATGCTTTCGAGTTGTGGTGTTGGAGAAGAATGCTAAGAATACCATGGACTACTAAAAGGATTAACAAATCTGTCCTGGAAGAAGTGTAGCTGGAATGTTCCTTGGAAGTGAGTATGGCCAGACTTCATCTCATCTACTTTGGTAATATTGTAAGAAGGCACCATTGTCTGGAGAAGGATATCAGGCTTGGTAAAGTGGAGGGTCAAGGAAAAAAAGGGAAGGCCCTTAACCAGATGGATTAACACAGTGGCTGCAATGATATGCTCAGATATAGCAAGGATTGTGAGCCCGGCCCAGGACTGAGCAATGTTTTGTTCTGCTGTGCATAAGGTTGCTATGAGTTAGAGACAACTCGGCAGCACCTAACAAGAACAACAACATATATAAGGGTGCTATGGGTCAGCACCAACTTGAAGGTAACTAAAAACAACAACATCTAGTGAATTCATGGCTCAATTTTTGATCAATTGAAGTTGGTGGTAGAAAAAATTCATTTTGGTAAAGTATATTTTTACTCCAAGTAGACAGCCCTGTTTTCTCAAAAATTCTTAATTCCCAGTGCCAGCAATCTTGTTCTTATGAAATAAGCCCTGAACATGGAGAAATGGGTAAGGATACAAGGCAGTGAAGAATTAATCATAAATTAAAATATTATTATATAGTATCTAAGAAACAAAGAAAAATTAAATAATCAGTTTTGAACTCCATTCTCTTCACATTCCAAGAATCCATGGACAGAAGGGAAAATGAGGAGAAAATAATTTTAAGGAGAATAAGAAGTTCTGCTGGAATAGTGCCTAAGGCATTTGACTGCTAACCAGAAGGTTGATGGTTCAAACCCACCAGCCACTACACAGAAGGAAGACTGGGCCATCTACTTCCATAAAGATTTACTGCCTCGCAGAACCAAAGGGAGTTGTTATGAGTCAGAATCTGCTCAATGGCAGCTTTTTTTTTTTTTTTTTTTTCGGTTTGATGTGCCTAGACATTGTCCTCTCTAAATTTGTATTTTTACTCTTAACCCCACTTAACTTTATTCATTATTCAATCACAGAGCATGTCCTGATAATAAAGAGAAGTTTTTCTTGTTTTTGAGCTTATGATCACTACAGGCAATCTTGATAGTGCTTTCTGGATGATTTTTCACCCACATCTTCTGCTATGATAGGCAACATCTGTTCTCTCAGTTTAAGTCTGGCTTAGTAATGTTTCTTTTGACCATACTGAGTATTGAGATAAAGAAACCCTTTGGTACTTTGCTTCTCTTGCACCCAGATAAGAAAGAGGATGGAGGATGTTACTAGTATCCCCTTGCTTCTAATGTTAATAATAAACTAGGCACTGCTTAAATGCTTCTGCTATGTAAATGCAGAGGAAAAGTAGAAAATAATAGTGTTCCACAGTATCTTGTATATAAGGTGAACAAATGAATATAGGTGTTCCTCTATTTTCCATGGGCATTTTTCATAAAAGTGTGAGTAGCATTTCATATCTATTTTCCTAAGGAAAACATTTTCATGTAAACATAATACATCATAGCTTGGATATCATCTATAATGATAAGTTCTGAATATATAGCCATAACCTACTACTCCTATAAAAATATAAATTTAAAATTGTAAAAGTAAGTATTACATTGATGAATATTGGTATGTAGCCTGTAAAGATACAACACAGGCTGATAAATAAATTCTATGGAAATATACATCAGCAAATATTTGCAACTTAAAAATCATCTGCAATAAAAAGTACTTCTACTGTACCTCTATACACTTCATTCAGACTAAACACACATTAAAACTTAATACAATTTAAGGTAACTAATGCAAAAAAAAAATCATACATAGATAGCAATACTATGTACAATTGTGTCAGGGATCCCCAAGACCACCGTATGATTTGCTAGAAGCCTTCACAGGAAGCCTCATGTTGTTATATTCACAGCTCTTTTTTATTGCAGTGAAAGACTAACAGCAAATTTTGAAAAGATAAATGACACATGGAGAAATTTCCCAAATAATCCAGGTACACAATTCCAAGGGATGCTCTCACAGTGGACAAAGAATACACCCCATTCTTCCAGCAACAAGTTGTGACAACATGTATAAAATGGTGTCTACCAGGAAAGCTCATGAAAGACTCAGTGACTAGCATTTTTTCTTAGGGCTAGTCACTGCCTAGCTTGTATCAAAACCCAGACTTCTGGGGGAAGAGTAGTTATTCAGCAAAAAACGTATTTGTATAAATGTTAGGTATCATGAGGCATTCATGTTAAACATCATGAAGCAATCATTATTTTGGGAATATGGGAACCTACAGACTTCACCCAATGGGTAATATTGTCAGCAGGCCTACTATGCCACCTTTTCTCTGCTCAGTAGTCAAATAAATATTTCAGAAAGTATGCTTGAAAACATTAAAAAAGTTTTAGTCAAATGGAATATTCATTCTTGTAATAAGTCATGAATTTTTTAACTGAATATTAGAAAATTGGTCCTCAAGAAAAACTGAGTGGTGTCAGTAACTACCTTAGCATTCCAATCAAGATATAAACATGTAAAAATACGCTCTAACATTTTACCTTTTACGATCAAAATCCTAAAGTCATCTTCTTCAAAAATAGCATAAATAACTACACTTAGGAGCTGGAAAATTTTCCACAGTTCTGATGATGTCTTTCCTTTTCTGCCTTCAACAGTTTAAAATTGACTTTTTATATGTTCATTACTCTCTGGTAACTCTAATTATGCTTTCTTTTTTGTACTTGAAACATACTTTTAAGTAAGTGTCAATTGAGTTATAAGTATTATTGTTAATTATTAATATTATCTTTATTATTTTAAAATAAAATAACATTTTTTTATTTTTGATAAATAAAATTATATTTTTTTGGTAAACAATATTGATTATCTGTTAATTTTAAAGTTTTACTGAGATATAAGTTAAAAATCACATTATTCAATATCTATGTATATAATTCAGGGTTTTTTAAATATGTGCACAGAGTTCTGAAACTATTTTGAGAATATTTTCAATACCCAAAATCATTCCTGTAGCAATTATCAGTCAGTATCAATGCTTTGCCAGCACAAAAGACCAAGGAAAACACTAATCTGTATTCTGTCATTATAGATGTGCTTGTTTTGGCCTTCTATATACATGTTGAATCAAACAATATGTGTTTATGTGTGTGAATGTGTTTGTGTGATCTGCGTCTTTTACTTATCATAATATTTTCAAAGTTCAGTCTTCATCTACTAAATCTTTGACTTCATTGCTTTCTGATGTTAAATGTTTCATTGTGAGAATACCAAATCTTATTTTTCCTTTAATCAGCTTATGAAAATTTGCGTTGAAAGGCTGGCTGTTCAAACCCATCAGCCATTCCTCGGAAGGCAGATTGGGCAATCTACTTCCATAGTGATACCACCTTGGAAACCCAAGATGGGTCGCTGTGAGTCAGATCTGACTTGACAGCAGTGAGTTGAGTAATTCTTTTTACACCACACACACATGTGACAGTTTATCGCACTGTGGGGGCTTGCGTGTTGCTGTGATGTGGAACACTATGCCACCACTATTTAAAATACCAGCAAGGTCACCCATGGTGAGGAGATTGCAGCAGAACTTCCAGAATAAGACTGGGAAGTAGAATGAAATAATCCACTTAGGAAATAAATGGCCTGTGAAAACATTATGAATAACAGTGAAATATTGTCTGATATATTACTGGAAAACTTTATGAATAACAGCGGAACATTGTCTGATGCAATGTCAGAAGAAGAGAACCTTCAGGACTTTCATTTTCTAATGGGAATAACTCAAAATGAGAAGAACCAGCTGCAAATATCCATTAATAATTACAACATGGAATGTACTCAGTATGAATGTAAAAAAATTAGAAGTCATCAAAAGTGAAATGGAATGCAAAAAGATCAGTATCCTATGCCATTTTTAATCAGATAATCCTATGATCTACTACATAAGACATGACAAATTGAAAAAGAATGACATTACATTCACTGTCAAAAAGAACATTTCAAGATCTATCTTGAAGTACAATGCTGTCAGTGACAGGATAATATTCATAGTCTACAAGGAAGACCAGTTAATACTACTATTATTCAAATTTATGAACCAACTACTAAAGCCAAAAATGAAGCAATTGAAGATTGCTTTTGTAATTGAAGACTGCAACCTCTCTGCAGTGTGAAATTGACCAAACATTCAATGAAGATGTATCGATAATTACTGGTTATATAAATGAAAAATTTGAAAACAAAGAAGCATTGGCAATTTGAAAAGATGGCCTTGGTGAAAGAAATGATGCCGGAAATTGCATGATAGAATTTTTCACAACCAAGAATTTGTTCATTACAAATACCTTTTATAAATAACATAAACAGCAACTAGTCACATGGACCTCACCAGACAGAATACACAGGAATTAAATCAACTACATCTGTGGAGACCATGGAGAAGGTCAGTACCACCAGTCAAAACAAGGCCTGGAGCGGACTGAGGAACAGAGTATTTATTGCTTGTTTGTAAGTTCAAGTTGAAGCTGAAGAAAATTAAAACAAATTAATGGGAGCCAAAATAATGAACTTGATTATATTCAAACTGAATTTAGAGATCATCTAACTCTGGAACTTGTTCTTGAATGGAGAGTGTTCTGATTACCTAGTACCACTCTGACAATAATATACCACAAATGGGATGCTTGAATAAAACAGAAGTTCATTCTCTTACAATTCATTATCTTACAATTTAAGTGTGGGCTCAAAATTCCAGCCTCTTGGGGCTGGGTGAAAGCCCCTCAATCTTGGCTTCAGCTCTGCCTCCTGCTCCCGGCCCACTGAAGCTACAGGCTTTTCTTCACTCAGACAGCTGCTGGCTGCTGAGACTGACAATCCCAAGGTTGACAAGTAAAAAGCCACAGTCCCGATGTTACCAAACCACATGTCAGACCATTAACTCAAGTCCATTGAAAGTCCCAAGGTCAACAGAGCATGGCAGTCTGCTGAACAATGACACAGCTACATGAAGGGTTCAAGTGTGCCTTAAGCTAGAGACCATTACCAACATTGTTTCTGATAGACAGGAAGAAGATCACATACCCAAAGCAGCGACTCAGCTGCTCCAATAGATTCCACCATGAAGTTAATTACCAATCTCACCATGGGGAATAACTATATTCAGCTGCCCAGCAACTCAACCAGGCCCAGCCAAGTTGACACACAAACGTAACCACCACAGAGTGTAACTAAAGCAAATTGAAAAAAGGATGAAAAAAAAAAAGAAAAGAAAGAAAAGAGCTGAATAATAGATTTCAAGGGCAGCTCTAGAAGAGAAAGGAAAGTATTATAATTAAATGTGCAAAGACTTGGGAAAAGAAAGCCAAATGGAAGCACATGTTTGGCATTTCTCAAGCTGAAGGAACTGAAGAAAACAAACAAACAAACAAACAAACAAACAAATAAATAAATAAATAAATAAGACTTGTTATTCAATATTAGAGGATTCCAAAGACAAAATATTGAACAATGCAGGAAAAATCAAATGAAAATAGAAGGAATACAGAGTCTCTGTACCAAAAAAGAATTGGTCTATAGTCAACCATTTAAGGAGGAAGTATATGATCAAGAACCATTGGTATTGATGGAGGGAGTCCAAGCTTCCCTGAAGGAAATGGTGAAAAGTAAGGCTCCAGGAATTCATGGAATACCCATTGCATTGTTTCAAAAAAGGATGCAGTATGGGAGCTTACTCATTTATCCCAAGAAACTTGGAAGATAGCTACCTGGCCAACTGACTGGAAGAAATACATATTTATGCCTATTTCAAATAAAGTTGATCCTCAGAATGCAGAAATTATCTAACAGTATCTTTGGCATCACACATGTAAAATTTTGCTGAAGATAATTTAGAAATGGTTGCAGGGAACCATTTGACAGGGAACAGCCAGAAATTCACACCAGATTCAGACAATGGCATGGAATGAGGGACATCATTGATGATGTCAGATGGATCTAGGTTGAAAGCAGAGAATACTAAAAAGATGTTTATCAGTGTTTTATTGACTATGCAACTGTGTGGATCATAAGAAATTATGGATAACATTGTGAAAAAGGGGAATTCCAGAACACTTAATTGTGTTATGAGTAACTTGTACATAAACCAGGAAGGACTTATTTGAACAGAGCAAGCAGATACTGAATGGCTTAAAATGAGGAAAGATATGGATCAAAGTTGTATCCTTCCACAATACTTACTCTGTAAACTGAGCAAATAATCCAAGAAGCAAATGAATTAAATTTTCAGGGATTTCAGTTTCCTTGGATCATGAATGCCCATGCAAGCAGCAGTCAAGGAAACAGAAAACATATTGCACTGGGCAATTTTGTTGCAAAAGACCTCTTTCAAGTGCTGAAGAGCAAAGATGTCTCTTGGAAGACTAAGGTGCACCTAACTCAAGCCATAGTATTTTCAGTAGCCTCATATGCATATGAAAGCTGAGAAATGAATAAAAAAGTCCAAGAAAGAGGTAATGTATTTGAATTGTGATGTGAGTGAAGAATACTGAGAACACCATAGGCTGCCAGAAGAACAAACAAACCTTACCAAATACTCCTTA
Source organism: Orycteropus afer afer (assembly GCF_000298275.1). Lineage (NCBI taxonomy): Eukaryota > Metazoa > Chordata > Mammalia > Tubulidentata > Orycteropodidae > Orycteropus > Orycteropus afer. Next base: position 585,128 of record NW_006922472.1, read on the forward strand.
GAATCAAGAATGTTTAGACTTGGTGTCATGTTCTTTGATGATATTGGAAAAAGGAATTGATCCCTGGAGAAGGATATCATACTAGACAAAGTAGTTGTTGTTCTTGTTAGGTGCAGTCAAGTCAGCTCCCACTCTAAATGACCCTATGTATAACAGAAGGAAACACTGCGGGTATTGGGTCATCCTCACAATCCTTGCTATTCTTGAGCCCATCTCTTCACCCACCATATGAATCTATCTTATTGAGGGTTTTCCTCTTTTTTGCTGACCTTCTACCTCATGATATCCTTCTCCAGGAAACGGTCCCTTCTGACAACATGACCGAAGTAGGTGAGACCAATTCAGACCATTCTCACTTCCTAGGAACATTCCAGCTGCACTTGTTCTAGGACAGATTTGTTCATTCTTCTAGCAGTCCTTGGTATTTTCAGTATTCTTCACCTATACCACAGTTCAAAGGCATCAGTTCTTCAGTCTTCCTTATTCATTGTCTAGCTTTCACGTTCATATAAGGTGATTGAAAATACAAGAGGTTGGGTTGGGTGCAGCTTAGTCTTTGAAGTGACATGTTTGCTTCTTAATGCATTAAAGAGATCCATTGCAGCAGATTTGCCCACTGCAATATGACATCTGATTTCTTGACTACTGCTCGCATGAGTGTTGATTGTGGATCCAAGTAAAATGAAATTCCCCGACAACCTCAATCTCTTCTCCATTTATCATAATGTTGTTTATTGGTCCAGTTGAAAGGATTTACATTTTATTTATGTTGTGGTGTAATCCATACTGATGACTGTAGTCTTTGATGCTCATCAGTAAGTGTCTCAAGTCATCTTCATTTACAACATGTCAGCTTGTGTCATCTGTATATCAAAGGTTGTTAACTAGTCTTCCCACAATCTGTCATATAGTCCGATTTCTCAGATTTTTTTCTCAGCATATTGATTGAATAAGTATAGTGAAATGATACAAACCTGGCAATCACCCATACTGATTTTAAACAATGCAATAATCCCTTCTTCTATTTGAATGACAGCCTCTTTCTTGATCTATGTACATATTCCTCATGAGCACAATTATGTGTTCTCAAATGTCCATTCTCAGAGACACCTCTATAGCACCTAACAATAACGGTGATATTTTGGTTCTCATAAATAATGCTACTATGAACATTTGAATACAAATTTATGTGGGGACATATAGTTTTGTTTCTCTTGAATGTATATCTATAATTGGTCTGTCACATAATATCTTTACTGCTAATGTTTGAGGAACTGCCAAATTATTACAAAAAGCAGTTATTTCAACTTATCCACATCCTCCACAATAGTTGTTTATATATATATATATATATATATATATATATATATATATATATAT
>NW_006922472.1:587092-597073 GCF_000298275.1 Orycteropus afer afer
ACTCATAGTGACCTCTCCTTGAGTTTCTGAGGCACTATCACTATGGAAGTAGGTTGCCCCATCTTCCTTCCGAGGAATGGCTGGTGGGTTTGAACCACCAGCCTTCTGCTTAGCAGTCAAGTGCCTTAGGCACTACGCTACCAGAGCTCATATATATATAAACTGCAGCCTGGATAAGTGATTTATTTATTGCAATAGTTTTAGAGTATATTCTTTAGAATTTTCCACATGAAAGATCATGTCATGTGAAAATAGAAATTGTTTTTCTTTAATCTTTCCCATTTGTATCATTTTATTTCCTTTTCTTGCCTAATGTTCTGGTTAGAGCTACCAATACCATGTAGAAAAAGAAATAGTGAGAGCGGACACTTTGTCTTACTACCGATATTAGGGAGAAATCATTTGGTAATTAAGCATGATGTTAGCTGGGAAATCATTCTATCTCTATTTGTAAAGTGTTTTAATTATGAAGTTATTTCAGTTTTTGGCAAATATTTTATCTTCATTTGTTGAGATGATCATTGCCTTAGTTATTTAGTATTTCCAGAACAAAAAAAACAGAAGTGGGTTCCTTTGAAGAACAGAATTTTTTAATCAAGATTCTTGAGGTCAAAATCCCAGGTTAGGGCCTCAGCTGTATTGTTTTCTTCTACAACTTTTCTCCTAGTGCCTGGTTGGTACCAGCAGTATTTAGCATTTCTTTGTTAGAGTAAAGGTGTCTGTCTTCCCTCTGTATACATGTGTGCTTATTCTGCTTTTGTTAAAAGACACCACACACAAGTGATTAAGATTAGGATCCACCATACTCGCAGTGCCTAAGGCATTTGACTGCTAACCAGAAGGCTGGCGGTTCAAACCCACCAGAACCACCAGCCACTTCTTGGAAGGAAAACTTGATAATCTACTTCTGTAGAGATACTGCTTTGGAAACCCAAGGAGGGATTGCTATGAGTTGGGTTTGACTCAACGGCAGTGAGTTTGGAGTTTGAGTTTTTATACTCTAGTATGGCCTCACTACTTAACAAAAGAAAACCTCTATTTCTAAAAAGGGGTTAGGACTTCTACATTTTTTCTGGGGGAACATAATTCAATTTATGAAAATTGTGTATTTTTTATTGGTATGTAATATTCCATTACTTGATTTTCAGATTATTTGGATAAATCTCATTTGGTGATAGTGTGTTTTACTTCTTTATGTTGCTCGATATGACTTCTTGCATTTTATTGAGTATCTTTTTTTTTCTCTATATAGGAGATATTGGTCTAGAGTTGTAGTTCCTTGTGACATAGTTTTAGGTATAACTAATCACGTGGAATGAAAGTTGTGTATCATCATTGTATCCTTTCACCATACTTAATTAATCTGTATGCTGAGCAAATAATCCAAGAAGCTGACATATATGAAGAAGAGGGTGACCTCAGGATTGTAGGAAGACAGTTAATAAGAAGACCACAGAAGAATTGATACATCTAAATTACAGTGTTGGTGAGGACTATTGAAAACACTAGGGACTACCAGAAGAATGAACAAGTCTGTTTTGGAATGGTACAGCTGGAATGCTCCTTAGCATCAAGAATGGGCAGACTTCATCTCACCTACTTAGCTCAAGGGAGCTCTGGTGGCCTAGTGCCTAAGGCATTTGACTGCTAACCAGAAGACTGGTGGTTCAAACCCACCAGCCACTCCTTGGAAGGAAGGTTGGACAATCTACTTCCGTACCGATACTGCCTCAGAAACTCAAGGAGAGGTCACTATGAGTCAGATCTGACTCGATGGCAGTGAGTTTTTTTGTTTTGTTTTGTTTTGTTTACTTTGTTCATGTAGCTAGATGGGACAATTCCTTGGAGAAGGATATCATGGCTGGTAAATTAGAGGATCAGCAAAAAAAGGAGAAGACCCTCAATGAGATAAATTGACACAGTGTCTGCAAGGATGGCCTGAAGCATAGTGATGGTTGCAAGGGTGACAGAGAACCAGGCAGTGTTTCAATATGAGTTGGAATAAAAGTGATGGCACTTAACATAACAGAATGAGTTGGACCATATTAGCTCCTCTTGTTTTATTCATTTATTTTATTGTAAGGATTCCAGCCAATGGAATATTAGTAGAATCAATATGATCCTTGGGTATTAATACAAATAAAGACACCAAAACAAAAATTTCATGAGTATACTTGTGTGGTTTTTTCTTTCTATCTGACTGTCACAGTACCCTTATACAAAACTGGAAGGAACATACTGAAAATAGTATAGTCACTATCCATTCGGTGTTGCTGAAAAACTGTAGCCAATCTGTCTGTCCAAAACTCATTCTCCTGTATAATCAATCACTCCATTTTGCCTGCTATCATCCACTCAACACCAGTGAGGTTTTTTTTTTTTTTTAGAAACTTAGAACCACTGTAGCACATTATGCCATCAAAGAAAAAGCATGTATTATGCTTAGCTTTTAGACAGTTAATTGTTATTTTAATTTAGTCTAATGTGTTGTACCACTCCATAACTGATATGAGAGGAATTTATTTCCAATTAGTTTTGTGTGTTATGTTAGTTGAATAATTTTATTTTTAATTAAAAGTCAAAAACACTGCCATAGAGTAGATTCTGACTCGTAGTGACACTCCTAGAAATTATATAACTGGAAATCTTTACGAAAGCAGACAGCCTCATTTTCCATCTTGTGTGAGCAAGTGGGTTTGAACCACTGACCTTTTGGTTAGCAGACTAATACTTTAGCCACAGCACCACTGGAGCTTTATTTATTAAAAATGACAAAAAAAAAAGTAAAGAAACTCAAAGACTCACTATTCTCCTCAGATTTTATCAAATTGGAACTAGGCTTTGACTATGTCTCACTGAAACCAAATTTGATGTAGAAATGATCTAGGACTATCGTGTAGGTAGGTAGTTCTACTGGCATCTTGTCCATCTATTTCTGAGATACATTGTTTGTGATTTTCATGTAAAATATGAAGATATTTTATACTAACTAGATTGGTTCATATTTGACTAATGAATGACTGAGAAATAGATTGACCATTAAAAAAAGTAACTTATACATGCAATCTTTAAATTTAGCATCTTGGGGGAGGTCTGGTGGCATAGTGTCTAACACATTTGACTGCTAAACAGAGTACTGGCAGTCCAAACCCACCAGCCACTCCTTGGAAGGAAGATTGGGCAAACTACTTCTGTAGTATCTTGAAAGAATTTGAGTCTAAGACATCTTCAGGTCTTCAGAAGCGTAGAGAGAAGAATGTTTATGGGGATAAAAAGAATCATAATTTGGATGAAATAATGCTGATGGTGACAAGCTGGTCTGTACAGCTCTCTTTCCCTGAGAAGTATTTGGGATACTGGCACTTTTGAAGTACAGAGATCAGTGTTCAAAAAATCTAGCAAACTCAGAAGTACTTTACAAAATTCATTATTTTTTGGAACGTAACACAGTAGGTGGACAAAAAATAAAATTCAAGGTTATATGAAAAATATTATGTGTATATCAAGAAAATATAACTGAATTTGAAAAGTCCTTAATTTTTATTAATCAGACCTAGACACTTACATTAGAGTCATTTCACTTATTAATAAACAATAATTGTTTGAATCAACTTCTACTAAAATACTTCTCATTAGTGTTTTCAGAAAAAAATAAAAGCAGATGTCATGAGAGTGCCGAGGAGAGCCCATGATTGATCTACATAGTAGATCATATGATTTTCTATGAATGATAAATTGAAGAGGAATGGTGTCACATTCTTTTCAAAAAAGACATTTCAAGATCTTTCCTGAAGTACAAAACTATCAATGATAGGCTAATATTCTTATACCTACAAGGAAGAGAAGTTACTAAGACAAATATTCAAATTTACACACTAACTATGAATGTCAGAGATGAAGAAATTGAAGATTTTTACCAAGTTCTGTAGTCTGAATTGATCAAACATACAATTCAGATGCATTGATAATTACCTGTGAGTGGAATGTGAAAGTTGAAAACAAAGAAACCTTGGTATTTGGAAAAGAATGAACTCTATGATGGAAAGGAGAGCTCTGGTGGCATAGTCCCTAAGGCATTTGACTTCTAACCAGAAAGCTGGTGATTGAAACCCACTAGCTACCTTGGAAGGAAGTTTGGCCATCTAATTCCATTGAGATACCCCCTCGAAAGCCCAAGGAGGGGTCGCTAGGAGTCTGAAAACAACTCAATGGCAGTGAGTTTGGTTTTGGTTTTGATATGATAGAAAGGACATCAGAGATCACATAACAGATTATTCAAGACAAATTAACTATTCATTGCAAATATTTTTTTATTCATAAACAACTATACTTATGAACTACATTGGGTGGAATGGACAGGAATTAAATTGATTACATCTATAGGAAAAGAAAATGGAGAAGCTCAATATTATCAGTCAGATAAGGCCAGGGGCTGACAACACGAAGAAAGCAAAAGATCATTAAAAAGAGCAGGAAGAAAGAAGAGATGTAAATGCTTGTCAGAAGAGACTCTGACACTTAGCCATGAGAATAGAGGATCTCAGGCAAATGGAAGAAATGATGAAGGTAAAGAGCTGAAAAATTTCAAAGCGTGGCTCAAAAGACAAAGGAAAGTGTTATAATGAAATGTACAAAGACCTGGAGTCAGAAAAACAAAAGGGAAGAATACACTTGGCATTTGTCAAGCTGAAAGAACTGAAAAATTTGCAGCCCTGAGGTGCAATATTGAAGCATTCTATGGGCAGAAAATTGAACAATGCAGGACACATAAAAAGAAGATGGAAGAAATACAGAGTCATTGTACCAAATTTAATTAAACGATATTCAACCATTTCAGAAGGTAATATATGATCAAGGACTCATGATAGTGAAAAAGAAGTCTAAGCTTCTTAAAAAGTGCTGGTGAAAAACAAGACTGCAGGAATTGACAGAATACCGGTTGAGACGTTTCAATAGATGAATGTAGTGCTGTAAGCACCCATTTGTCCCTGCCAAGAAATTTGGAAGACTGCTATCTGGCCAACCAACTAAAATTGATTTATATTCATGCACATCCTAAATAAAAATTATCCAATGGAACAGAATAGCGAAATCATCAATGTCATTAGTATCACAAGTAAATAAAGTTGTTCCAAAGATAATTAAAAAAGAGTGTAACAGTACATTTACAGGGAATTTCCAGAAATTCAAGTAGGATTCTGAAGATCTTGAACAAAAGATAATCTTGTTGATATCAGATGTTTCTTGGCTGAAAGCAAAGAATAACAGAAATAGGTTTACCTGTGTTTTATTAACTGTACAAAGGCATTTGACTGTGTGAGTTATAACAAATTATGAAATATATTTGGAAGAATGGGAATTCTTGAACACTTAGTCGTACTCATGTGGAATATGCTCATACACCAAAACTCTTTGAATAGAATAAAGTGATACTGCATAGTTTAAAATCAGGAAAGATGTTCATCATGGCTGTTTCCTTTCATTATACTTAATCAATATGTTTGCTGAGCAAATGTTCCCCAAAACTGGACTGTTGAGAAGAATGCAGCATCAGAAGAAAGACTTATTAGCACCCTGTGATATGCAGATGACACAATGTCTTTTGCTGAAAGTGAACAGGACGTGACACACTTATTGATGAACATCAAAGATGACAGCCTTAATAAACATTACTTCTCAACATAAAGAAACCAAAAGACCTAACTACACCCAATAAATAACATTATGCTAAACTGAGAAAAGATTGAAGTTGTGCTAGTTAAGTTGTGTGCCAACTTGGTTTTGACAGGCTGGGCAACTGGATGTAGTTATTCCCCATGACAAGATTGGTAATCAACTTCACTAGGAATCTACTGGAACAGCTGAGTAGCTGCATTAGGGATTTGGTCAGCTTCCAGCTTTGAGAAAGTTTTCTGTAGCTTTTTTGGCACTCTTGGACCTTGCATGTAGCCGAGTCTTCATTTAGCCACCTGCCATGATTGCCTACCAATCTTGCGACTGTCTCTAGACTTGAATCAGTGTCCTGCCACGTTGTTTGGTAATCTTGGCACTGTGCCATTTTATTTGCTGACTTTGTGTTTGTAACCCTCAGCAGCCAGCAGCTGCCTGAGTGAAGAGATGCCTCCAGCTTCATTGGGCCAGGCGCAAGAAGCAGACCTGAAACCCAAGGTCAAGGGGCTTTCACCTAGTCCGTAGAGCTGGCACTTTGAACTTGAATGTCTAGCCTCTTAAATTGTAAAATTATAAACTCCTGTTTGTTAAAGCCATCCCACTGTGGTATTTCTGTTAAAGCAGCATAAGGCAACCAAAATAGTTGTCAAGGATTTCATTTTACTTGAACCCACAATCAATTTCCACAAAGCAGCAGTCGAGAGGTGAGATGATATACTGCATTCAGCAAACTTGGTGGAAAAAAAAAACAAAAAAAAAAACCCTCTTTAAAATGTTAGAAAGCAAAGATGTCACCTTTAGGAATAAGGTGTACTTGTCCCTACCCATAGTATTTTCAATCCCTTCTTATGCATGTGAAAGTTGGGCAGGGAAGAGGCAAGGATGAAGAAAAATAGATTCATTTGAATTATGGTTTTGGTGAACAATATTGAATATACACTGGACAGCCAGAAGAATGAACTATACTGTCTTTGAAGAAGGACAGCCAGAATGCTCCTTAGAAGCAAGGATGGTGAGACTTCATCTCATGTACTTTATACACTTTATTAGGAGGGACCAGTTTCTGATGAAGGACATCATTTTTGGTAGATTAGCAGTCAGCAAAAGAGAGAAAGACCCTTAACAGATGGACTCACAGTGGTTGCAACAGTGGGCTCAGCTAGGTCAATTATTTTGAGAATGGCACAGGAATGGAATTGTTTCATTGCTTTGTACATACAGTCATTATTAATCAGAACTGAGTCAATAGCACCTAATGACAACAATTAGAGTGCAATTGATTGCATTACCTAAGGGAAGTTTTATCAATAGTCCATTGTATCTGATGCATCTGGAAAATGTTGACCTACATGACATCTCTCTCAGTAGATCTTATCGAACCTCCTCACACATTAACTGTATTTTATATTACATGTTATATACTATCCTCAGTCAACTGCTTTTGAAGAGTGTGACTATGGCAGCCATGCATATTTTCATGTACAACCTCAAACTCTTACAAAAGTCTTCTATCATGCCATGTGAAGCAACAAAAGTGTAAACCAGGAATAATTTAACAAAAGAAGGAGTTAAACATGAATAGTATTTTCATTACATTCCAGAAAAAGGCACAATGAAGGGAAAAAGTATTATTAAAGTTTTTGAAGCTATGCATAGAAAAAGTTTGAAAATATTTCCAGGAACAAACTTTGTGAATCTTAGATGAAATTATAGTGTCTAATGAGACTATCTGTATCTGCTGAGCTGATAAAATGAAGTCATCAATGGAGGTTATTGTTAACCTTCTGACTCCAAGAAATATGTTAACTGAGTCATTGTTTAGAAGACTTCAGTAGACTGTGAAACAAATTTAATGGTTAAATGCTAATGTCACTGGAAACCTCATTGCTTGTTTGGATTATATATGAAAACTCAGTCAGTGTCTCCTAATACTAGGAATCCACTTGGACTAAAGACCTTAGTTTGGATGTCTCATACAATGAGTAAACAAAGGAACTCACTGCCGTGAAGTGTATTAATTTTGTAAAATCGATTACAATAAGCAGAGATTCTTGATTATTATAAAGCAGACATAAGGACTTTGAAGATAAAATGGATGTCAGCTGTCTCCAAAGGTAGCCTGGCTTTCCATCTTTACAATGTCATCAATTTGATTTCCCAGAGTCCCCTACTAAAACAGTTTGGTAGTTTTATCTGTGCTGGGGGTGTATTGAATATTTTGGATCCTGGATATTCATAGTCCATGGTAGTACTGTGTGTCATTGGAAAGAAACAATTCTCCAGATTACAGATAGTTAGAGGGTGGTGGAGAGAGACTGTTGTTGTTGTTAGGAGCCGTTGAGTCACCTCTGACTCATAGTGATCCTATGAAAAACAGAAGGAAACACTTCTGGGCAATGTGCCGGCCTCACTATCCTTGCTATACCTGAGCCCATCTTTGCAGCCACTGTGTCAATCTATCTCTTTGAGGTCCTTCTCCTGTTTCATTGACCCTCCACTCCACCAAGTATGACATCCTTCTCCAGAGAGTGGTCCCTTCTGACAACATGACCAAAATAGGTCAGACAAAATCTGACCATTCTCGCTTCCAAGGAACATTCCGGCAGCACTTCTTCCAGGACAGATGTGTTAGTTCTTTTAGCAGTCCAGGGTACTCTCAGTATTCTTTGCCAGCACCACAACCCAAAAGCATCAACTTTTCTTGTGTCTTTCTTGTTCATTGTCCAGCTCTCACATATATATGAGGTGATTGAAAATACCATGGCTCACCTTAGCCACACTTTAGTCTTCAAAGAGACATCTTTGTTATTCAGCACTTAAACAAGTTTTTTTTGCAGCAAATTTTGATTTTCACAATGCACTATATCATCTGATGTCTTGATTACTGCTTCCATTGGTGTTGGTTGTAGTACCAAGTAATATGAAGTTTTTGACAACTTCCATCTTTTCTCCATTTATCGTGGTGCTGCTTATTGATCCAGTTGTGAGAATTTTTGTTTTCTTTATGTTGAAGTGTAATCCATACTGCAGACTGTATTCTTTAATCTTCATCAGTAAATAATTCAAGTTATCCTCACTTTCAGCAAGCAAAGTCGTGTTGTCTGCATGTCACAGGTTGTTAATGAGTCTTCCTCCAATCCTGACATCATACTCTTCTACATATAATCCAGTTTCTTGGATTATTTGCTCAGCATACAGATTGAACAAGTATGGTGAAAGGATACAACCTTAACACATTCCCTTCCTGATTTTAAACCATACAATATCCTCTTGTTCTGGTCAAATGACAGCTTCCTGGTCTATGTACAGGTTCCCCATGAGTAAAATTAAGTATTCTATAATTCCCATTACTCTCAATGTTATCCATAATTTGTTATGATCCACAAAATCACATGCTTTTGCATAGTCAATAAAATGAAAGTAAACATTTTTCTGGTATTCTTTGCTTTCAGCCAGGATCCATCTGACATCAGCAATGATGTCCTTCATTCCATGTCTTCTTCTAAATCCAACTTGCATTTCTGGAAGTTCTCTGTCAATATACTGCTGCAATTATTTTTGAATTATCTATAGTAATCTTTTACTTGTGTGTGAATTTAATGATATAGTTAAATAATTTCCACAATCCATGGGATCACCATTTTTTGGAATGGGAACAAACATTGATCTCTTCCAGTCAGTTGGCCAAGTAGCTGTCTACCAAGTCCCTTAGCATATCCAAGTGAATGCCTCCAGCACAACATCTGTTTGTTAAAACATCTCATTGGGTATGCCATCAATTCCTGGAGCCTTGTTGTTCACCAATTCCTTCAGTGCAGCTTCAACTTCTTCCTTCAGTGCCATTGGTTCTTGATCATATTCCAGTTCTGAAAATGGATGATCATTGACCATTTTTTTTTTTTGATACAGTGACTCTGTGTATTCCTTTCATCTTCTTGTGACATTCCCTGCATCATTCAATATATTGCCCATAGAATATTTCAATATTGCAACTTGAGGCTTAATTGTTTTTCTTCAGTTCTTTTATCTTGAGAAATATCAAGTGTGTTCTTCCCTTTTGATTTTCTAACTCCAGGTCTTGCACACTTCATTGCGATAATTGACTTTGTCATCATGAGCTGGTCTCTGAAATCTTCTGTTCATCTCTTTTATCTTGCCATCACTTCCATTTGCTTTGGCTACTATCTATTCAAGGTCAAGTTTCAGAGTCTCTTCTGATATCCATTTTGGTCTTTTCTTCCTTTCCTGTCTTTTAATTACCTTTTGCTTTCTTCATGGATTATGTTCTTGATGTCATCTCACAATTCCTCT
>NW_006922472.1:597698-599203 GCF_000298275.1 Orycteropus afer afer
ACTTGCTCAATCTGTATGCTGAGCAAATAATCTGAGAAGCTAGACTATATGAAGAAGAATATGACATCAGGATTGGAGGAAGAATCACCACAACCTGAGATATGCAGATGATACAACTCTGCTTGCTGAAAGTGAGGATGACTTGAAACACTTACTGATGAAGATTAAGGACTACAGTCTGAAGTATGGATCACACTTCAACATAAAGGAAACAAAAGTCCTCACAATTGGGTCAATAAGCAGTATCACGATATATGGGGAAAAGATGGAAGTTGTCAAAGACTTCATGTGACTTACTTCTCCAATCAACACCTGTGGAATCAGCAACCAAGACATCAGATGACATACTGCATTGTGAAAATCTGCTGCAAAAAAAAACCATTTTCAAGTGCTGAAGCACAAAAATATCTCCTTGAAGACTAAGGTGTGCCTAACCTGCACTATTATATTTTCAATGGCATCATATTTATGTGAGAGCTGGACAATGAATGAGAAAGATTGAAGGAGAGCTGATGCTTTTCAGTTGTGGTGTTGGCAAAGAATTCTGAGAGTAACATGGACTGCTACAAGGACCAACAAATCTGTTCTGGAATAAGTACAGCTGGAATGCTCCTTCGAAATGAGAATGACCAGACATTGTCTCATCTACTTTGGGCATGTTGTCAGAAGGGGCCATTCTGTGGAGAAGGATGTCATGTTTTGTAAAGTGCAAGGTCAACAAAAAATGGGAAAGCCCTCAACAAGATATACTGCCACAGTGGTTGCAATGATGGGCTTGGGTATAACAAGGATGTTGAGGCTGGCACAGGACCAGGCAGTGTTACATTCTGTTGTCCGCAGGTTCACTATGACTTGGAGGCAACTTGACCTGATCTAACAACAATAATTCATTGTCTGTTCCACAGTTTGTTCCTGGACTTGTTTTGGCTGAAGATATTGAGCTTTTCCATCACCTCTTGCCACAGATGCAGTCAAGCTGATTCCTGTGTACTCCATCTGACAAAGTCCCCATGTATAGCTGCCATTTGTGTTTTAGAAGAAAAGGTATTTGCAATGAATAGTCCATTGATCTTGCAAAATTCTATCATGTGATCTCCAACATTATTTCTGTCACCAAGGCCAAATTTTCCAACTACCGGTGAATTTTCTTTGTTATCAATTATTGGATTCCAATCATCAGTGATAATCAAGATATGTTGATTGCCTATTTGGTCAATTTCAGACTTCAGAAGCTTATAGGCACATAGATATTAGTCTATCACTGACAGCTTTGTACTTCAGGATAGACCTTGAAATATTCTTTGTGATGATGAATGCCATGCCATTCCTCTTCAATTTGTCAGTCCTGGAATAGTAGATCCTATGAGTGTCTGAATCACAGTGGCCAAAACCAGTCGACTTCAGCTCACTGATGCCTATGATATTAATATTTTTGTGTTCTGTTTCATTTTTGACAACTTCCAATTTCATACATTCCAACTTCATACATTCCATGTTCTGATTAT
>NW_006922472.1:599761-608078 GCF_000298275.1 Orycteropus afer afer
AAGGTGATATCACTATGGAAGTAGATTGACTAACCTTCTTTCCGAAGAGTGCTTGTAGGTTTGAGCTGCCAGCCTTCTGCTTAGCAGTCAAGTGACTTAGGCACTCTGCTACCAGAGCTCTTTGTCTCCCTTAATTGTTCCAAATTGCTCTGCTCACTTCCTGATCTCCTTTGGCTGCTCTGAACCACTGCCTGCCCCTGGTTGTCTTCCTGGTCTGTCTCCTCCCTCAGCTGCCACCCCCACCCTTGGCCAGCTTTCTGGTCTGTCTTCTCCCTCGAGATTTTCCAAACTGCACTGCCACCGCCCCAGCCATCTGCCTTGTCTGTCTCCTGTCTTTAGTTTCTTTGAACCATACCACCTAGATAGATAGATAGATGATAGATAGATAGATAGATAGATAGAGATAAATGATAAGTTCATCACTGACATCCAGTCATTTCCTAGATCATGGCCTTCTTACTCTGCACACTATGTTTTGATTCATGGAGTTTGTGCCATTGTCTATGGATTGACAGGGGGAGTTGAGCTTCAAGATAGAAAAGACCATCAACTTGGGTTGAATGTAATAAGAAAGAGAAGATTTGGTATTGGATATTTCTACATTCTGGATGAACCCACCAGCCACTCCTCAGAAGGAAGGTTGGGCAACCTACAACCGTAGTGATACCAGCTCAGAAACCCAAGGAGGGGTCGCTATGATTTGGATCTGACTTGACAGCAGTGAGGTTTTTTTTTTTTTGGATGAAGATAAGTCATTTTAAGTATATTTTAAACTTTAAATAATGCCTATCTCTCTGGTATTGTTAATTCTGACTTTATTTTGATCCTATATTCCTCTTACAAATACAGGAAATGTTCTAACATCCTAAAAATACAGAAGGTATTTTTTAATACTGAGTTTCCTTTAGTATGCACACTGTGTCAATTAAATATGCCCAGTTTGCTAAAATTTGAGGCATTATTTTTGTACTTATACAAATCTGTGTGTTTATTTTGTTTTGTTTTTAGGTGTATTCAATATTTCCCCTGAATTGTTATTTTTTTGTCTGGGATTTCTTAGCCCCTTTTAAACTAATGTGTATAAGGACTTGCAGGAGTATGTGAAAATGAAAATAAAAATCATAAAAAAATATGCACTGTGTCTATGCTTGTAGGAGTATCTCAGACACCAGATAGTATTTCCTATAATCATGGACTACAGTGTTAGTCAAAACACAAGTGCAATTTTCATTCCCAATAAAATCTGATGGAAAGAACAGAACAGACTTAAGGACTGAGAAAACCATAAATTTATACATTTACATTCATAATTATGAAGATGAAAAGCTAACTTGAATTGGTAAATTTCTGAAATAAAAGTTATAAATATCTATCTTAGAAGTATTTAACTGTGAATTAATTGCAGTTATATTAAGGGTACTTATGTAAAGTGAGAGTAATGCAAATTTGAGACTTCTTTTGTAATCAGAAACTCATTGTGAAGGAGTACAATAAGAGAGGCTTATAAACAGTAATTCTATAAAATCAATGAAAATAATGATTTCCACATCACAGGAAATGGATTTGTGTCGTACAACCATTGATATTGGACTAAATGTGGAGTACTTGTTCTAGCCTGTGAAAAATCAAGGACAAAGAGCTTTCTGTCTCCTGGTGTTCCTGCTAGCTTGAGGTGCTGACAGTGCTTCTGAGAGAGCTGGCTCACAGGACTGTACTGGCCCCACGGAGAATGGCAGAGCCTCCTATTTTATCCCAACAATGTTAATATGTGAAGGTCTTTATCTCACTTTCAATGAAATGCCCATTTTCTTCAGAGTTACTGGCACTCACCTTCATTTCTTTATAAATTCATACTCTTCTGAAACATTTCCATTATGTGGCAGCCCAAAACTCTCTTTCTGTGGGTTACTGAGAGCTATGGTGATTATAAATTTTCCATGATTTCTCTCCTTCTAATATGTCTACCCATAATTCCCTTGCCTTCAAGCTGAATCCAACTCAAGGTGATCTCAGGGTTATAAAACAGAATTGTGCCATAGGTTTTACTGGTTATAGTCTTTACAGAAGTAGATCCACAGGCCTTTGTTCTTGACACCACTGTATGTGTTTTATCCATCAACCTTTAAGTTGTAGCAGAGTGTAAACCTTTTGCACCACCCAGGATCCTAAGATGTTCACGGTAAACCTTAATTCCCCTGGTATGTGGCCTTGTGCTTTGTATGTCAGGCATGGAAAAACTAGTCTGCATCTCGATTTAAAAGGGGTGTGAAAAAACTTTTTCCATGTCAAATGTGTTATGTTTGCCCCTAAATTATGTATTGAAATCCTGACTTCTGTACTTGCAGAGGTAATCCTGTTTGAATTAAGGATTTTTACACAAATTTGATAAATAAATTAGTCCTGTAGCTAAAGGATTTCCACCTCAACCATCCCAAGAGAAACCTTATAAGCTTAGACTGAAACAAGTAAAGATAGGACAGATAAAGGAAAGATGTCTTCCTGGAAGACTATAGACTATGGAGCTTATTGGTTGAAACATCTATTGTCCTCAAAGAAAAGAAAGGAATTATCTGGGAGAAGTGTAAAAATCACCACAATTATTGGAAGGAGGATAAGAGGCAGGGCTATCACTTCCTTGCTTTCAAAGGGTGAAGTCTCCGCATCTACTGCATCCTAATGAGTGGGACTATCACTTATGTATCAAAAAGTGAAGATGCCATTACCTCAGTTCTGGAGGGTGAGGCTGCTGTTGTGTGGGGCTAGGAGAATGAGGCACCCACTCAGTGTTGAGAGGTTGGGCTGTCATGCCAGTTAGCCAAGAGAACACAGCAGTCTAGAGTCAGAGAGTTTAGGTCACTGTCATAGTGATCCTGGAAGCTGAGGCGGATGCTCACTGTTGGTCTTCTGTCCAAAATTTTTACAGCAAGTCTAATGTCCAGAATTAGGAGAGCAGGATCATTTCCCAGATATGCCTAGAAAAAAGAGAGTTCTTTTCAAGTCTTGAGGGAGAATGGATTTTGCCCTGCTAAGTTTGGGACTTGCTTGGTACATATGATCCCTCTTTCCCTCCATTGTCTCTAATGCGGGATAAGAATGCTTGGTACATCATTTTGCCTTCAAAGCAGATTACTTTTATTTTAAGTTTCACAGGTCCATAGAAGGGAAGGAATTTTGTCCCTATAAGAAATACCTCCAGAGTCTCACTCTTACTTGATTTAGATGACTCATAAAATGAGATTTTGGACTTAGAGTCAATGTTGTTGTTAGATGTTGTTGAGTTTTGTTCTAACTCATCACAGCCCTATGTACAATGGAATAAAACAACATCCAGTCCTGTACCATTCTAAAAATTTTTGCTGTGATTGATCTCATTGTTTCTGAGTGTGTTAATCCTTCTCATTGAGGGTCTTCCTCTTTTTCTCTGGCCCTCTGCTTTACCAAGCATGGTGTCCTTCTAGAATGGGTTAAGACAGTGGTAATGATGTTGTAAAGTGAATATGTTTTGCACATAGAGAAAACATACATTTGGGGTACCAAAAGGTGGAGTATTGTAGATTGCAATGAGTCTTCCAAAAATATGTATTGAAGTCTTAGTTCCTGTACTTGTAGCTGTGACCCCATTTGGGAAAAGTAATTTTCTTTCTATGCTAATGAGGTCATATTAAAGTAGTATGAGTCCTAAACCTAATCATTCTGATGTATAAAAACATCTGAATAACACAAGACACACACAGGAGTAAAAATATCTTATGATGATAGACACAGGGCAGTTGCATCTAAAATCCCAGGATTCCAAGGATTGTTGGCACCTGTTATGCAGTGGCTGAGTGGTGCAAACAGCTAAGTGCTCAGCTGTTAGATGAAAGTTTGGTGGTTCAAACCCATCCAGAAGTGCCATGGAAGATGGTCCTGGCAATATGCTTTGGGAAGGTTACAGTCCTTTAAACCTTATGGACCACAGTTCTACTCTAACATATGTGGTCATTATGAGTTGGAACCGACTCAAGACCACTAACAACAATTACACTAGAAGCCAAAATATACAAAGAAGTCACTTCCCCATCCAGATCCAAGCCATAAATTCTACTTTTAACCTCATGAACTGTGTGAAAATAGAGTTTTGTTCTTTAAAGTCATCCATTTGTGACATTTTTTGCTAGAGGAATACTAAGGAACTAATAAGAATATTTAAAATAAATTAGAGGAAGCAAGATGACAGCTTAAACAGGAAGGAATAGTATTTGGCAGACAAAAATGTTGCTCTGTAAGACAGACTAGAAGCAAGAGTTGGAAATGAAGAGGAGGAAGTTTCTAGCTGAATTAAGGAGAATCTTTCCAATGTTAGAATTGTCCATTAACTTAATTACGTGCTTCAAAAAGAGCACAACGGTTAGTGTGGGACAGTCCTCAAACAAAGCCAAGATCACCATTTATTAGAAATATTTAGAAGAGATTCATAGTGATTAGAATCTAGCTAATAGCCTTTAAAATTTATTTATATTTATTCAGAATAGTCACAGTGACAAAAATAAGGCTAATACACAGTCTAAAAATGGCCAAAGGGAAATAATGAATCTGTACAATGTTTTGTAAGAGATACCAGAAGCATAAAGTGGGCCAAGCCATAATACTAATTAAGGATTATTTTCATAATCTTAATTAATAGTATTCATACAAAGAAATATTTACAACTAACTTAAAAATAGTGATTTTATAATTACATATTTTAAAATACACATGCTTGTATTTATTTATGGCAGCTTTACAAATTTCATGAAGATATATATAGTGAATAAAGATAAAAATCAATGCAAGTCTTCTTTTCAGTTTCTCAAATTATAAATAACTGGACAGTGGATTAATATGGCTCTGTGTTAGTATCTAGTTTAGCTAGGAATATGGGAAACAGGAGCAGACTTTTTTTATTATTATTTTTATCACCTAGTAACATGTCAGGTTTATAATCTATGTTCAATAAATGTCATTTGAATTGAACTATATTGATAAAAAATATGTGTTGTTTGTCTTATAGCTGTAATTTCTTCTCACTGTATATCAATATTATTAACAACAATAATAAAATAGTATTAGATATGCAAGCATGGCATACTGGCACAGCAAAAGTATTATGTGTCAGACACCTGGAAAAATTTAGGCTGACCTATGCTAACACCATTATTAATTCTTCAGGTACTAGAAATAGCTACAGGGTACAGAAAATAATTTACTCTGAAAAACAATGAGGCATTTCAAAAAGCTTATCAGAAAATGAGTGATTTTAGCTCAAAAACAAACAATCACTGGCTCCAAGGAATGAAAGAGCACATGTCTGTGAGCAGAAGCACATTTGTCACTTGTTCTCTGTTAATTTATAGTTAGCTGTGTTGTGCTTGTTCAAATGTGTATACGTGTGTGCTAAAACCTGCAGAATGGAGACCTAACAGTAGTGTTTCTTTCCTGCTCTTACAAACTGTCAAATTGTTTTGCTGTCCTTCCCTCAGAACACTTGCTGAAGGCAAGTTTTCCACAATACTTAGTTCCCATCGTGATAAAATTTTGGCTTAGACATTTGCTGAAACCTTAACACCATCAGGACAACTTATTAAAATGAACAATCAAGGTATATTTTTAGGAGAGGAAAGTATTTCAGTGACCATGAATATTCTTTTTGTTTGTTTGTTTGTTTTCTTTTGTTTTTCAGTATTTTTATGTAAGGTTAAAAAACAAAAATAAAATCAAGTTACATTATGATTGAAGTATGAAGCTACAATTAGAGGAAACAAAGAACTTTTCATGTGGAATATAGCTTTAAACAAATATATGATTATTTCTCAATGTTTTAAATGAACTCCACATGAAATTTGGGATTTTATTTAGAGTTATTTTAAAAAAGGTAAGTAAAATTTTCTATTGCAGAAACTTAGATAAAGGCATGGTGAGTAACCATGTTCATTTCTGGTTTTCTTAAGAAACATCCATTTCTTACAAAAATGAGTATAATCCTTTTAACATCCTTCCCATATTCCTTTCCAAATGTCCTCTCTCTTTCTCAGGAAACAGGAAATCCATATTAGCTAGATGATTATATGCTGATCATGTTTACCCATATCTATATACAGGACCTTAAACAAATAAAATGTTGATGGGATACCGTATGTTTGTGGGAAAATCTAACTAATCATTGTGTTTCCTACCTTTGTGTAAGCATAAAACCTTCTGCTTGTAGGCATGAGTCAGGGATAAACTCCTGGGTTATAAAGACTAAATCAAGAGATCTAGCTTAAAATTGTGGAAAGCACCAGGTAGTCATCAATGGGAAAGCCATAGAATGACTATTCACATTATTTCTTACGTCATGAATCAGGGAAAATATTTCAGAAAGTATGGATTCACACACTGTGGTACGTGCCATTTTCATGTATTCTATACTATTTACTTTGTTTTATCACATTATGTTTCTGTTAATTCATTTTCTCCAAGTAGCATTGTAATTAGTTATCTAAAGAGAATATAAAACACCAAATATTTCCAATATCTATAATCTTTTGAAGAGAGATTTTAAACATACATACAACAGTCTACAAACTAAAATCAACTCCTTGGGGAAATAGAAAAAAATATTATGCTTAAAAAGCATTGTTCAATGAAGGCTAGAGTATACAATATGTATATACAATAGCAATGTCAGTTGGATAATAATGAGACAAGGGTGCTCCAAAAACATAAACCCTATGTAGGTAGAAGATGGTTCATATTTGAGAATCCAGTATACTCTATCCCAATTGCTGCCTGCTTTATTCTCCTTTCAGTATCACTGGAATCCACCAAAATGACGACCAGGGCATTCACCTCATTTTTGTCCCACACTTAGAAAACGATACTAGAATGGCAAAAGCAATGAGAAAGAAAATTACACAATGTGTCCCATAACAATATCTATAAAAATCCTCATTTTCTTGTAACATACTCTAAGTGAAATATAATGAATAGGAACAGACAATACATAGGAAATCTCATGAATATACCATTTTTGGCAGTTGGACTTTTTCATTTGAAAGCAAGTGTTCAGTTGACTCTGTTTTCTCTTAAGCCACAGTTTGATTTTTCTCTACAATTTAGGGCAGAAATTCATGTTCTTAAACATTTGAAATACATCTACCCTCTCTGTTCTTTAAAGATCATATAATTTGTAAACCCATTATTTTATACACAAAGAAAAATTCTTCAAACAATACATAAAAGCATCATATACATTAGGTGTGCTTCCTTCTTTCTTCAACCACAGTCATAAAGGAAATCTCATTCATTTTTAATTTCTTACGTAATAACCTAGGGAGCTCTGGTAGCATAGTGCCTAAGACACTTGCCTGCTAACCAGACGGCTGGCGGTTCAAACCCACCAGACACTCCTCGGAAGGAAGATTGGGCAATCCTACTGCCGTAGTGATACTGCCTCGGAAACCCCAGGAGGGGTCGCTATGAGTCGGGGCTGACTCGACAGCACATAACAACAACAACAACAACATGTAATAACCTAGATGTTTAAATCATATTTACTTCTGAAATCATATATATATATGATATTTATAAATATCACATATATATTTATAAATAATATTTACTTCTAAAATCATATACACACACACACACACACACACATACTAGTAACACAGTATAAGACATTTGGCTGCTAACCAGAAGGTTAGTGGTTCAAATCCATCAGCCACTCAGTGGGAGGAAGATGAAGCATTCTACTTCTTTAAAAGATTTTCAGTCTTAGAAACCCTATGTAGGTTGCTGTAAGTCAGAATCAACTCAAAGGCAGTGTGTTTGGTAAATATATAACCTTTCTTAAGACAGTAAATTTGTACAAAATATATTGATATTTAATTTTGAAAGATGAGGGATTTAGCATATTCCCATTACCCTTGATGGCTCCGGTGTCACTCCAGTTGATGGCAATATGCTTTGCTTTGGTATTACTGCTTAAAACAAAATTTATTATGTCATGTATCCATGTGAGCATATTTGTATCTTTCAGTAAATCATTTTCTATATTACTATGACTACCAGCTATATGTATACATGTATACATATTTTCATAATTTTTGAGACCTTTTTCAGGTAGACTTCTTGCAAAAAATGTTTCCAACCCTTCACCTGTCTCTGTACCCATGCTCTTTTAAATATGATTTATTTGCCCCTCCCATCAAAAGATTCAACTGTCGAACTTAGTCTGGATTTATTACTTGCTTTGGCCAGGAAAATGCCACAAAACAAAATGCAAAATGTGTATAAAGTATGTGTGTGTGTATAT
>NW_006922472.1:609398-630724 GCF_000298275.1 Orycteropus afer afer
AAACTGGAAGGCTTTAATAAACAAGAGTTTATTTTCTTATGGTTTGGAGGCTTTAAGTTCAAGTTCAAAGTGCTAGGTTCTAGGGGCTGGGTGAAAGCCCCTCAACCTTGGGCTTCAGCTCTGCCTTCTGCTCCTAGTGCACTGAAGCTGGAGGTTTTTCTTCACTCAGACAGCTGCTGGCTGCTGAGGCTGACAAACCCAAGGCCAACCAATAAAAAGGCACAGTACTGATGTTACCAAACAACACTGCAGGCTGTTGATTGAAATCCACTGAAAGTCCCAAGATCAGCAAAGCACAGCAGGCTGATGAGCAAAGACTCAGCTACATGCATAGTTCAAGCATGCCATAAACTACAGACTATCCCCAAAGCTTCCCCTTATATCCAGAAGACAGACCATAGCCCTAAAGCAGCTGCTTGTGGTATATCACACCATGGAGTTGTCAATTTTATCAAGGGGAATAACTACAACCAGTTTCCCAGCCACTCATCTACGCCCAGCCAAGTTGACACACAACCTTAACTACCACAATTACACCCCTTGTCAACTTGGCACCTATACAGATATTCATTGGGTGGCATCAAACAGATCTCCTTCACTTCACTGGGTTGCTCCAGTCTCCCAGTTCCTCTGAGTGGCATCCTCACCCCCTTGGCCTGGCGGGCCCTGTTCCTCTACTTCTTGGGCATGGCAAATCTGCCCCCTCACTCTTGGGCAGCAACTATGCCTCCATCCCACTGGCCCACATGAACAAACAGCCACACACTCCAGAACCAAGTTGGTGAAGGTCTGACTCTTTGAAACCTAGGGGGCTATGGTGGTTCCACCCCCAGAGACCACAGTCCTACCCTTTGAGGCTGAGGCAGCTCTGTTTCCCATTTCCTTGGTCTCTCCGCTTCTGCCTATTGATACTGAAGGCAACCCACTCCTCCGAACTCACCTTTCTTGCTCCCTGGGCCGACCTACCTGCTACTCCATTTCATGCTGGTCTCTTCTACCAATTAGTGCCCAAAGGCAACCCACTCCACCAGGAAGCCACCTACCCAATGGCATCCAGCTTTCTCCTTTGTGAGCTGTTAAGGTTGTTGCTGTCTCATGCTGATCTCTGCTACTGCCATCTCTCATGCTGGTCTCTCTGTCAGTGTCTCTCTGCTGTGTCTCAGAGCAGGGATCTCGGGTGAAGGACACACTCCACTCCTGTTTCCACATTTTAGGTATCTGTCAGAATAGCACCCCACTCTCTCACTACCATATTCTGCTTTCATTACCAGAAAATACAGGACAAATGAGTCTTGAACAAACAGGAGTTTATTCTCTTACAATTTTGGAGGCTTTAAGTCTGAGTTCAAAGTGCCAGGCTCTAAGGGCTGGGTGAAGCCCAGCCTTGAGCTTCAGCTCTTCCTCTTGCTCCTAGCCTACTGAAGTTACAGGTTTTTCTTTACTTAGATAGCTGCTGGCTGCTGAGGCCTACAAACCTAAGGTCAAAAAATAAAAAGGCACAGTCCTGATATATCCAAAGAACACAGCAGGCCATTGATTCAAGTCTACTGAAAGTCCCAGGATCTGCAGAGTATGACAGGCTGATGAGCAAATACTTGGCTACATGCAGGGTTCAAGCATATCATAAGCTAGAGACCTTCCCAAAGCTGCTTATGTAAGTAGCAAACCACAGCCTCAAAGCAGCTACTCAGCTGCTTGTGGTATCCCATCATGGAGTTGAATGCCAGTCTCATCACAGGGATTAACTAACACCAGCTGTCCAGACACTCAACAAGGCCCAGCCAAGGTGACACACAACATTAACTACTGCACTGTCTTTGAGGAAGTAGTCAGCTTGATCCTTAAAATTGAGTATGGCAAACATACATTATAGAAGAAACAGAAGTCAGAGTTTGAGTAAATTCTCAGAGACAACCAAATACCTTCAGAGAGAGACTCACTAGGCCTGCTGACTCAGGACTGTAGTCTCAAGGGACATCATGTTCAATTGTCCCTATAGAGTACCTAAAAATCTTGTTCTAAAACCTACTTTGGTGAGTAGTGACTGAAGTCTTAAAAGCTTCTAAGCGGACATCTAAGATGCAATTAATGGTGTCCTCTCGTTTGAATCACAGAAGAGTGAAAAACTCAAAGACATCTGGAAACAATTAGTCCACGGATAAGATGGACCATGAGGATCTCAGACTTCATGACTCCAAGATCAGAAGAGCTACATGGTCCCTGACTATCAATGCTAACCTTTCAGAAAGGGATCAAAACTGAAGAACATGGATGGAGTGGGATGAAAAATGTGGAACAAAATTTAAAAATGACCAGAATTACTAGTCAGATAGAGTCTGGTGGAACTCCTGACACCATGGTTCCAGATTACCCTGTGGGCCTAGAAATGGACTCAGTGCCATGGATCGGCTCTCAGCCCAACAGTAGTAATATCTACATGCAGAACACCTATGCCTCGATGGCAAAACAACAACAACAACAACAACAACAACATGCCAGGGTGATGCACTTGTCTACTCGAGGAGGATGCATCCCTTAGAGCAATTCACCATGAGATACCAGAAGGGGTTACAGTCACATAGAGGGGAAGCTGGACACACAGGAATGCGTAGTTAAGAAGGTCACAGGGCAGGGGTAGTCACAGGGACAGGAAGGAAGGAGAATTTGTTATGGTTGGAGATGTTAATCGGGGCATGAAATCAAATGTGCATGAACTGTTGAATGTGAAACAAATTTGTTCTTTAAATTTGCATCCAAAACACACAAAAAAATAAAAATAAATAGGGAAATTTCAAAACAACAACAACAACAACTTTATTTACTAAACTAGATGGCCTGGGGAGGGCACATTGTGCTAATCCCTGCTTTAAAGTGAAAATGACTACATTGTGAACATAGGATATTTTTTCAGGGGGGAAAAAAAAGCCAGTGAGAATGGCAAGAATTTGTTAATCTCCTTTACTTTGGACATGTGTTCATAAGGGACACATCCATGGAAAAGGGATTATTCCCTGAAGCAATCCTTGGGAAAGGAAAGCGTTAGCAAAAAAGAGGAAGATTCTTAACATCCATTCTATTCCATTTAACTAGACTTGGAGCTCTGGTAGAGTAGTGCCTAAGGCACTTGACTGCTAACCAGAAGGCTGGCGGTTCAAACTCACCAGTCACTCCTCAGAAGGAAGGTTGGGCAATCTACTTCCATAATTATACTGCCTTGGAAACCCAAGGAGGGGTCACTATGAGTTGGGTCTGACTTGATGGCACACAACATTTTCTCTGGTAAAGTAGGAGGTCAATGAAAAAGAGGAAGCTCTTCAAGGAGATGGATTGATCATGAGGCTGCAGCAAGGTGTTCAGACATAGCTGTAACTGTGAGGATGGCACACATAGTAGTGTTTTGTTCTGTTGTATGTAGTGTGCAATAAGTCAAAACCAACTCTATGACCCATAACAACAGCATTCTGTATGGAGGCTTTTGTAATCTTTATTCTGAATGTTACAGAATGACATGAGGTTTTCTTGGTTTTGTTTTCTTCTTGCTCATTCATTGAGTATTCTATTTAATCTTTTTACTCAAAATGATTTTTTTTATTAATATTTGATTTTTTTTCTTTTTCCTCCTTTTTTCACTTAACACTGAAAAACTGCTTACATTTTAGTTATTTTCTTCTTTTCATTTTTTGTTTTGTTTTTCTTCCCTGTGTTGACCTTCTCTACCTATTTGTTTTTCTAGAATACTATTGCTGCTTTCTCTCTTTTTTTTTTTTTTCTTGCTATATTTTAGAATGGCTTCTTTACTATTTATTTAACTTTATACTGAATGCTTTCTTTCATTAATTGTTATTGGGTATCTGTGGTTTTTCTTTTTTGCTTGAGTTTGTTTCTTAGCATCTTGTTACTATATTATTAAAGCAATACACAATCTTCTTGAAATGATAATTGAATTTTCTAGTGTTCTGCCTCCTGAAACATTTTGTCTTCTCTACATTATTTACTTTGCTTGTGAATTTTATATTTCTCTTTGTGTTGTTGTATCTTCATAAGTATTTTGAAGATATGTTGGATAAGATACAGATATGTATTTTCTCTGCCTTTATTTGTAACTACTTTATGGTCAGAAGGTGTTGAAAGGATTTCATTTCAGATTGAGTCAGTGTGAGGAACTCTGGTGGTGTAGTGGGTAACACATTTGTCACTCCAAACCCACCAGCTGCTCCATGGGATGAAGATAAGACAATCTACGTCTGTAAGTATGGAAACCTTATAGGAGTCTCTTTGAGTTGAATTCAACTTGATTTTTTTTTTTTTTTTTTTAAGAATAACATCAGTAAACTGACCAGCCATCCTCTTCCCTGACAAAATGTTGACAATTCTACTCTGGAGATCTAATGCTAATTTTGAGGGCCCAGATATTGGAAATACAAGGGATGCAGGTTATATAAGATTTTTTTTTTTTTTTTTCCCTGCTTCACATAGAAGGATGAGGAAATTAGGCAGAGTTAGTCAATGTATTCACTACTGCAGATTATTCTGCTAATGTATGATCTTGATTAGTAACACTTTTTTACCATTTCTTCTAGGTATAAGCTGACTAGTACACTATAGATTAGGGAGGTTTGAGAGATAATACAACTCCAACCCCCCAAAAAATGCTTTAATATGAAAAATGAACAGCTCATGTCCACAGTGCAACATCCTCTTCTGTGAGCTCTGAGCTGCCGTAACTGTCATTACGATTACATGTGCCATTCATCATTCAGACATTCAGTGAAGTCTTAGTCTGATGATATCCAGCCTCCTTCCTGCAGTCAGTATTTTCTGTACTATTTTGCTGGTATTTCTTTGACTTTTAGAAAGAATGAAATGAAAGTGTGGGTCCCTAATCTGCCATTTTTTTCTTCGAATAATATTCAGTACTAAACCCTTAGTAATCTGACTGTATCCACAGCCCTCTGTAAAGCCTCACTTACAAAGGAAAAGGAAAATAATGAAATAAATTTATAATGAATTTAATTTGCTAAAACAAGATTTTAAAGAAGAGAAATAATAGAAAAGATGTAGGTGATACATCTGATAGATTTCCAAAAAGGTGGGAAGGGGGAAAAAATCTGGGAAAAAAAAAAAAAAAAAAGAGGATCATATGTGTTAATATTAGAAAAAATGTCAGGAGTGTAAGAAGACAGTAGGCTTCAAATTAAAAGAACAAAATATGGTTAGGAGCTCTGGTAGTGTAGTGCCTAAGGCATTTGACTGCTAACCAAAAGACTGGCGGTTCAAACCCACCAGCCACTCCTTGGAAGGATGGTTGGGCAATCTACTTCCATAGTGATACCACTCACCTCTGAAACCCAAGCAAGGGTCACTATAAGTTTGGTCAGACTCCACGGCACATAACAACCAGAAAAAAATAATGTTTTGGTAAAAGAAAGAAGAACAAGGCAAATCTCAGGCAAGTTTTCTAAAAATAAAATAATAGAACTATCTTAAAATCCTTCAGCAATTAAACAGTTTAACAACAAATCAACATGAATCAGAGTGTCATTATAATCATTAGAAAAGCTTGATGGGTAAAAACAATGATGCAGTATTTTCTAATCCATGACGGAACATAATCTATATCTAATCACTTAAGGGATTCCAAAACTGTGCCTCCAACATAGTTTTACTGGAAAACTACTTGAGAATACATGCAGCAAATAAGAAAAAATGGCCAGAAGAAAATAGGGTAATTAGGTACTCTGTACATGACTCAGGAGAGACACCAGAAAGACATCTCTGCTGAAGGCCTGTGTGTACCAAAAATCTTTAGACTGAAAAGGTCTACTTGAGATAATACAATAACATGCACAGAATGTATGAATAATAAATTGATAATTTGACATTCCATACCTTGCAAAAAGTATGGTCCAAATATTAAAAAGTTGGCTCAAATTAGAATACAAATTCAGTCTATTTCAAGAAGTGAAAAAAAAATATAGATAGCTATTACTCATTGCAGGTAACCAACAAAGAGCTTGTAGATATTAAAATTATGACAAATAAAAAATGCTTATTTTTCCAAGAGTAAAAAAAATAATTAATCTTAAAAAATTAATCAGATTATAAACTGAGCCAAAGATGGTTAGGTAAATGTTTATTAAATAAAATTAACTGGAATTAAAAATTCAATTCTTTATTCTCACTAGCCACATTGCAAAGTTCTCAGTGGTCACATGTGATTAATAACTACTTACAGTGTAATTACAGTACATTTTCATCACCACAAAAATTTCTATTGAACAGTACTGTTATGATTTAAATAAAGAGTGTTATATAATTTAAAGAAAATGCAAAAAAATACACATTAGTACTCTATAATTCAGGTATATTTATATCACTATTTTTAAATTACAATATAAATGGAGTGCCCGGATAGTGCAAATAGTTGTTTCATATCACTAACCAAAATGTTGGATATTGGAATCCACAGTGAGGACCTTGGCAGAAATACATGACAACATACTTTGAAAAAAATCAGTCATTGAAGCACAGCTTTACACTGAAACACACAGAGTCACCATGAGTCAGAATCAACTCAAGGACCACCCTGGTGGTGCCATGTCTAAATCTTTCAATGAAAATATAAATAAATAACATGGGGATAATATGAACCTTACTCAGTCTAGTGGTTACTCCTGAAAGAATATAATGTAAGCAGATGGGAGAATGTAGAGATATAAAATTTTAATACTCTCATTTATGTGGGATATTTTAATAAGTAAATTATGGTTATTACATTAATCTTTATGGTTTGTATATGTGGAATATTTCCTAATAAAATATAATAAGTTGAGTTTTACAGTCACATATTTTTCATATTAGATAATTCCACAAACTTACTCTCTCATTGTGTGTAATGATATTTTATCAACTGCAGAATAACTTATTCTGTAACTTAGGCTATCACATAATGGAGTTCTTTCTATTTGGACTCTGATTCATAACCTTGGGCTCAACTGGCCTTTTCTAATGGAACACTTCACTCACTTCCTGAGCTTCTGAACCTGAAACAAAACAAAATTTACAACTTTTCTTTCATAATCAAACTTACATTATGAAATATTTCTACTTACCATGGAATCATCTTCCCTCTAGTTTCAGTGTTTAAAACTGAGTCATTTTGCTAAGGGGCTCACCCCTGACTTTTTAATCCTTTGTTGGACACGTTGTCCCTTCTCTTTGGCTCTCTTCCTCATCCTGTTCATGTTCTTCTACCTGGGCTCTCAGCAGTCTAAGATGACAGATCTTTACTGTCCCCCATGACAAATATTCTTAGAAGCTGCTTTTTCTTTCCCCAGTACTTAATGTGATGTTATGGACTAAATTATTACTATGCTGGCCCCATATGTATTGAAATCCTAACTTTTGTACCTGTAAATGTGACCACATTTGGAAATAAGAATCTGTATTTGTTATATTAATGAGGAAAGGGGAGTGTCAGGGTTGTATCCTTTCACAATACTTATTCAATCTGTATGCTTGTCAAATAATCTGAGAAGTTAGATGATATGAAGAATGTAGCATCAGGATAGGAAGAAGGCTCATTAACAACCTGGGATATGCAGAAGAAATAACTTTGTTTGCTGGAAGTGAAAAGAATTGAAGCATGTACTGATAATCAAAGATTGTTGTTGTTGTTGTTATGTGCCGTCGAGTTGGCCCTGACTCATAGCGACCCGCTCCTTGGGTTTCTGAGGTACTATCACAACAAAATTAGATCGCTCAACCTTCCTTCTGAGGAGTGACTGGTGAGTTTGAACCACCAGCCTTCTGGTTAAGAGGCAAGTGCTTTGGGCACTATGCTATCAGAGCTCCTAATCAAAGACTACACATCTTTTAGTAAATTATTACACCTTGATAGAAAGAAAACACAATTCCTCATAATTGAACCAATAAGCAACATCATGATAAATGGAGAAATTATTGAAGTTATGAGGGGTTTCACTTTACTTGGATTTACAATCATTGCCCATGGAAGCAACAGTCAAGAAATCAACTGATGCATTGTACTGTCCAAATAAAGTGTTAAAAGCAGAGATGCACCTGACCCAACACATATTTTCCATAGCCTCACATGCATGGGAAAGCTCAACAATGAATAAGGCAAATAAAAGAAGAAGAATTGATGTCTTTGAATTCTGGTGCAGACAAACAGTATTGAATATACCATGGACTGCCAAAAGAACAAACAAAGCTTTCTTTGAAGAGTTACAGCCTGAATACTGCTTAGAAGTGAGGATGATGAGACTTTGGCTATGTATTTTAGACATGTTTTCAGGAGGGATAGTTCCTGGAGAAGGACATATTTACTAAAGTAGTAGGTTAATGAAAAGAGGAAGAACATCAATTAGATGGACTGGGTGCCCGTAACAGTGGACTCAAACAGCAACAACTCTGAGGACGGCACAGGGCCAGGTAGTGTTACATTCCATCAGGTATGGGGTAGCTAAGAGTGGGTGCCAACTCCATGGCACCTAACAAATACAGCAACATGTTAATGGCATCATACCAGTGTGGAGTGGATTCTAAACCTAATCACTTCTGTGTTATAAGAAGAGAAGAATAAACACAGGGATACACACAGGAGGAATGGAGGTTCAGACAATGGAGACAGAGCCTGTATAATATAAGTCCAGGAACATCAAGGATTCACCACAGCTACCACAAGTTGAAATACACAAGGAAACAGACACTCATCCCAATTACTCATCTCTTGAATTTGCACTTCTAGCTGCAAATATTGTGAAAAAATAAATTTCTGTGTTTCACCATCACCCACTTATGGTTTTTCTGTCACAGAAATACTAGTTACCGAAGACAGGTGGTTATCATAAATCACTTTTACCTAAGATCTATGTTTCTTGTACATTCAGTCAGC
Source organism: Orycteropus afer afer (assembly GCF_000298275.1). Classification (NCBI taxonomy): domain Eukaryota; kingdom Metazoa; phylum Chordata; class Mammalia; order Tubulidentata; family Orycteropodidae; genus Orycteropus; species Orycteropus afer. Next base: position 618,316 of record NW_006922472.1, read on the forward strand.
TCTCCACATAACTTGGCTAATGATTCCTATAAAAATGAACTGCTTAGGATTATATTCTTAAAATAAAAATATTATGGATCCATTACTGACTGGTTAAAGTTGATCAAAAGCATTTTGGAATTCACTTCCAATTGAACTCTCCTGTGCTTTTGTTTCAGTTCATATTCTGTCACCGTGGAGTATATTTCTTTATCTGGTTAATATTACTGCTGACTCCAACATTATTCTCTGATGCCTTTACCAGAGTATAAAATTGACAGATCCATCACCAAAATACTTTTAATGTAATTATTATAGCATATAACAGATTATTACAATAACTTTTCCTCTTTTCCCAAATAGAGTACACATTTCTTAACTGAAAAGAATTCATGCCAGTTTTATTTGCCCACAGCACAATACCTAAACATACTGCAGGTTTTCAGTAAATGTTTACTGAAAGATTGAATGCATTTTTGTGACAGCAACAAGAAAACAAAATGTCCTCATGTTATTCTATACATGTTCTATACAATTTGTGGCACATCTGTGTGAATATACCAACAGATTCTTGGTTTATTGAATGTGGAAATTCTGTCTTATTTGTGTATCCATTTGTCACTGATACAGAAAATGGATACTATTGAGATATCAGAAAATAGTCAGAACGTGGGATAAGTTTTGGACATAAGGTAACTATAGAAAACTGACTCAAATATCTTAGGTCATTATTTGCTAGGCAACTTCATTTTCTTATTTGTCTTTTAATATGATCCAAAATTTGGTAGCATTTTTTTTTTCCCAGCAATTATCAGAAGGAAAGCTTAGGTCATATCTCTGTCTCTCTCTCTCTTTTTTTTTTTTTTTTGTATGTCAATAGAGTGCTGTTAACTCTGTTGAATATTTGTTGAAATTCTTCATCACTGAAATATGAAGGGAAGAGACAAGCAGTGGAAATTAATATGTAATTCAGACATAATTAAAGCAAACTAAAAGATGGGCAAAATATGAGCTTTCCCTAGGATAACACACAATAAAGAAAGAGTCACTTGATTTCTCTGCTTTATTTCTATTCTCCCCCAAGGTGTCCTATCACTTGAATTTCAAGGAAACTATGCAGACCACCTTTCTTGAGTAGGAGCAAATACATATTTTCCTCTAATGCTTGGTGCAATAGTTAAGTACTCAGCAGCTATTCTGGTTACCAAGTGCCACTCTGACAAGAATATACCACAAATGGGACGACTTAACAAAGAGGAGTTTATTCTCTTTTAGATTCAGAGGCTTCAGGTGCTAGGCTCTAGGGACAGGGTGAAAGCCCCTCAACCTTGGGCTTCAGTTCTGCCTTTAACTCTTGGCCTCCCAAAGCTGAAGGCTTTTTGCCACTCAGGCAGCTACTGGCTGTTGAGGCAGAGAAGCCCAAGGTCAACAAATAAAATGGAGCAGTGCTGATAGTACCAAACCAAATGGCAGGCCATTGATTCAAATCCTGGAAAAGTCCCAAGATTGACAGGGCAACAAGACAGGCTGCTGAACAACAACTCAACTACATGCAGGGTGCAAGCATGACATAAGCTGGAGACCATCCTCAAAGTTGCTTCTTACATACTAGAAGCAGTCCATATTCCTAAAACAGCTACTCAGCTGCTCTAGTAGATTCCACCATGGTGTTAATTACCAATCTCATCAAGAGGGATAACTACATGAAGCTTCCCAGTCACTCAATCAGAGGCCCAGCCAAGTTGACATATAAATTTAACTACCAAAATTCCACTCCTTGTCAACTTGGCACCTCTACAGACCTTCATTGGGTGGCATCTGTACAGATATCCTTCACTGGGTGGCTTCAGTCTCCTAGTTCCTCTAAGAACTACAGGGTAACCTCACCCTGTTGGACTGTTGGGCTCCATTCCTCTACATCTTGGGCATGGTAGCCCTGCCCCTTCACCCTTGGACAGTGGTTACGGCTCCATCCCATGGGCCCATATGAATGGGCCGTCTCACACTCCAGAACCAAGTTGGTGAAGGTCTGACTCTTTGAAACCTAGAAGGCTGTGATGGTTCCACTCCAAAAGGCCATGGTCCTACCTTTGAGGCTGAGTCAGCTCTGCTTCTAGTTTCCTTGATCTCTCTCCTTCTGACAATTAATGCCTGAGGGCAACCCATCTGCCAGGAAGCCACCTATCTAACAGCATCCAGCTTTCTCTTCCGTGGGCTAGTAAGGCTGTCCCTGTCTCAGGCCAGTCTCTCAGCTCTGCTATTGCCATTTCTCATGCCATATGCCTGGCTCTCTCTGTTGGGGTCTCGAGGCAAGGATGCATTCCACTCCTGTTTCCACATTTTAGATATCTGTCAAAGCAGCACCCTACTTTCTCAGTACCATATGCTGTTTTGATTACCTAGTGCCTCTCTGACAAGAATACACCAGAAATGCGTGGGCATTAACAAACAGTTTATTGTTACAATTTTTGGAGGCTAGAAGTCTGAATTCAAAGTCCCAGGCTCTAGAGGTTGTGTGAAACCCCCTCAAGTTTTGGATTTAGCTCTGCTTCTTGCTCTTGGCCTACTGAAGCTAGAGGCATTTCTTCAGTCACACAGCAGCTGGTTGCTGAGGCTGACAAAAGCAAGGTTGACGAGAGAAACGGTACAGTCCCGATATCACCAAACAACATGGCAGGCCACTAATTCAAATCTAGAAAATGTCCCAAGATTGGCAGAGCATGGTAGGCGGTCGAACAATGATTTGGCCACATGCAGGGACCAAGCTTGCAAAAATGCTGGATATCTTCCTCAAAGTTACTTCTTATAAACTGGAAAGAGACCACATCCCTAAAGCAGCTACTAAGCTGCTCTAGTAGATTCCACCATGGAGTTAATTACAGATCTCACCATGGGGAATAACTACATCCAGCTGACCAACCACTCAACCAGGCCCAGCCAAGGTGACACACAACCTTAACCACTCTGTGGAGGAAGCACGTGGAGATGGGTTTCCTTGAAGATTACAGCCTAGGAGTCTCTGTGGGACCGGTCTTCTCTAGCACACGGTATAACTAGGAGTCACAATGGACTCAATGTCACCTAACAACAGCAACAGGTATTCATTATTCACGTGCTCTTGCATAAAAAACTAACACAAATCAGAAGATAAGTAAGGGAGTGTGTGTGTGCATGTGTATGTGTTTGTGAGATACATCCAAACTCCTTCCAGGTAGCTCAAAACTCTCAACTCACTGCTGTTGGGTAGGACCTGACTCATAGTGACCCCTCCTTGGGTTTCTGAGGTGGTATCACTATGGAAGTAGATTGCCCAACCTTCCTCCCAAGCAGGGCTGGTGGGTTTAAACCACCAGCCTTCTGGTTAGCAGTCAAATGCCTTAAATTTAACTCAATTGTTAATATTTAAATAAATAAATACTATCTGTTGATAAACTTCAACTGGCAAATAAATCATAAATTCAGTGATTCTTTTTTTTATTTTTTTCCAAAGTGCTATCTTGCCATGAAAATTGAGTCTTGCTCAATCATGTGAACTATATCAGATATCACACTAGACAATGATGTGAATAGATATGGACAAGAAAAAAAAAATGTATTAAATAAACAGTGCAAATTCAAATGATGTATGCCATACATCATAGCAAACAAGATAATAACAGGAAGAGTCAGTATTAGAAGTTATACAGAGATAGAAACAAAAGTAGATATAACCTACCCTCACTCCCCCATTTTCTCAATGTAGCCATCAACAACAGCCTTTAACACCAGGAGAAAAGGGATTACCAATTGAAAATTTGGAGTTGTTAAAGCAGAATGTACTATACCTACTTGTTTTTGTTTTAAACAAATGGGCAACTTGATGGTGGTGAAATGTGTAACTGTTTTTTTTTTTTTATTTTGATGTGTAAGATTCTTATAATTCTTTGTCACATATTAAGTATATCTTAAGAAACAGAAGAAAATAAAAACAATTGCTTTCTTTCTTTTCTTTTTTTTCCTTTTCTTTGAATCTATTTTTTTTTGCCTCCAGTGCACTGAATAGCCCAGGTGTTAGAAGATTATCAGGTGATTTGTGATGGCTCAAACTCTATGGTTCAAAATCAGAATGTTATGTTTCCTTCTGGCTTAATGGAATGAAAAGAAATTAAAGGAGAGTTCAAGGAAAGTCATAAAGTGTAATGATCTAAATATATATTCCACAATTATGACATTTACAAAGAAAAAATCAATTCTTTGGACACTGAAAAAAAAAAAATAGTGCCCAAGGCATTTGAATGCTAACCAGAAGGTTGGTGGTTCAAACCTAGCACCCAACCCATGGAAGGGATACTGGGCAATATACTTTTGTAAAGAGTTACTGCCTCGGAAACCCAAACGGGGTCACTGTGAGTCAGAATCGACTCTATGGCAGTGGGTTTATTTATTTATTTTTTTCCTTTAAGTGTAAGTTGATTTGTCTGTCAGTTTGTTGTACTATGGGGGCTTATGTGTTGCTGTGAGGCTGGAAGTAATGCCACCAGTATTTCAAATACTGGCAGGGTTACCCATGGTGGAAAGTTTCAGTGGAGTTTCCACACTAAGACAGACTCAGAGGAAGGAAGGGTCATCCATTTCTCAGAGAATTGGCCAGTGAAAACCTTATGAATAGCAGTGAAACACTGTCTGATGTATTACTGGAAAACTTTATAAATAGCCCTGAAACATTTTCCGATATAGTGATGGAAGATGAGAACCTCAGGTCTGAAGGCAATCAAAATATGACTGAGGAAGAGCTTACCTCCTTAGAGTAGAGTTGAACTTAATGTTGTGGATGGAGTAAAGCTTTCAGGACATCCATTTGCTGATGTGGTACAACTCAAATGGGAAGAAACAGCTGCAAACATCCATTAATAATCAGAACATGGAATGTACAAACACGAACGTTGGAAAATTGGAAGTTGTCAAAAATGAAATGGAACACATAAAGATCAACACTGGAGGCATTAGTGAGCTGAAATGGACTGGTTTTGTCCATTTTGCATGAGGCACTCATATGATCTACTATCCCAGGATTGACAAATTGAAGAGAAATGGCGTGGCATTCATCATCACAAAGAATGTTTAAAGATCTGTTCTGAATATCAGTGCTATCAGTGATAGGATAATATCCATATGCCTATGAGGAAGACCAGTTAATATGATTATTATTCAAATTTATGCACCAACCACCAAAGCTAAAGATGAGGAAACTGAAGATTTTTACTTTCTGCAGTCTGAAATTGACCAAACCTGCAATCAAGTTGTGTTCATTGTCACTGGTGACTGGAATAGGAAGTTGGAAACAAAGAAGAGTCACTGGTAGTGGGAAAATATGGCCTTGGTGATAGAAATAACACAGGGGGCCATATGATAGAATTTTACAAAACCAACAATTTATTCATTGAAAATACCTTTATTTAATTCAACAACATGAATGGTAGCTATTCACATGGAACTCACCAGATTGAGTACATAGTTTCCAGATCGACTATATCGGTGGAAAGAGGTGATGGAAAAGCTCAATATCTTCAGCCAAAACAAGGCCAGGAGCTGACTTTGGAAGTGACCATCAACTCTTCACATGAAAGTTCAAGTTGAAGCCAAAGACAATTAAAACAAGTCCATGAGAACCAAAATATGACCTTGATAATATCCCACTTGAATTTAGAGACCATCTGAAGAACAGATTTGATGCATTGAACACCAATGACTGAAAACCAGAGGAATTGTGGAATGATATAAAGAACATCATCCATGAAGAAAGCAAAAAGTCATTAAAAAGGCAGGAAAGGAACAAAAGAATACAATGGATGTCAGAAGAGTCTCTGAAACTTGCCCTTGAATTGAGAGTTGCTAAAGCAAATGGAAGAAAGCACAAGATAAAAGAGCTGGAGAGAAGATTTCAAAGAGTAGCTCAAGAAGACAAAGCCAATTATTACAATGAAATGTACAAAGACCTGGAGTTACAAAGCCAAAAGATAAGAACACACTTGGCTTTTCTCAAACTGAAAGAACTGAAGAAAAAAATCAAGCCTCAAGTTGAAACATTGAAAGATTCTATGGGCAAAACATTGAGTGATGCAAGAAAATAAAAAAGAGATGGAAGGAATACATAGATTCACTCTACAAAAAAATAATTGATCTATGTTCATCCATTTCAAGAGGTGGCATATGATCAAGAACTGATGGTATTGAAGGAAAAAATCAAAGCTGCACTGAAGGAATTGGCATAAAACAAGACAGCAAGAATTGATGGAATACTCATTGAGATGTTTCAACAAATGGATGTTGCTCTGGAGGAACTTTTTCGTCTATGCTGCAATATTTGGAAGATGACCACCTGGCCAACTAACTAGGAGAGATCCATATTTGTACCCATTCCAAAAAAGGTGATCCTACAGAATGTGGAAATTGTTGAATAATATAATATACATCACACACAAGTAAAATCTTTCTGAAGATAATTCGAAAACATTTGCAACAGTATATTGACAGGAAACTTCCAGAAATGCAAGCTGGATTTAAAAAATGGTGTGGAATGAGGGATATCATTGCAGCTGTGAGATGGATCTTTGCTGAAAGCAAAGAATGCCAGAAAGATATTTATTTCTGCTTTATTGACTATGCAAAAGCATCCAACTATGAATCATAACAAATTATGGACATCATTAAGAAGAATGGGGATTCCAGAACAGTTAATTGTGTTCATGAGGATCCTATACATGGACTAGGAGGCTATTGTTCAAGTAGAACATGAGGATACTGCATAGTTTAAAATTAGGAAGCATTGCATCATGGTCGTATCCTTTCACAATGCTAATTCAATCTGTATGCACAGCAAATAATCCAGGTAAATGGACTTTATGAAGGAGAAAACATGGCATCAGGGTTGAAGGAAGACTCATTAACAACCTGTGATATGCAGACGATACAACTTTGCTTACTGAAAATGAAGAGGACTTGAAGCACTTACTGATGAAAGTTAAAGACAACAGTCTTCAAGATGGATTGCACTTCAACATAAAGAAAACAAAAGTCCTCACAACTGGGCCAATAAGCAGCATCACAATAAATGGAGAAAAGATTGAAGTTGTCAATTTCATATTACCTGATTCGACAATCAACACCCATGAAAACAGCAGCCCGGAAATCAGACAACATACTGCACTGGGCAAATCTGCCGCAAAAGACCTCTTTGGAGTGCTGATGAGCAAAAATATCTCTTTGAAGACTTAAGTTGTGCCTAACCCAAGCCATTGTATTGTTTTCAATAGCTTCATGAATGTGAAAGCTGAACAATGAAAAGGAAGACTGAAGAAGAGTTGATGCTTTCGAGTTGTGCTGTTGGTGAAAAATTCTGAAGTATCATGGAATGTGAGAAGAACTAACAAATCTGTCCTGGAAGATGTGCAGCCAGAATTCTCCTTGCAAGGGAGAATGGCCAGACTTCTCACTTACTTTGGTCATGTTGTCAAAAGCGACCGTTCCCTGGAGAAGGATATCGTGGTTGGTAGAGTGGAGGGTCACTGCAAAAGGGAAGGGTCTTCAACAAGATGGACTGACACCGTGGCTTCAACAATGGGCTCAGGTATAGCACGTATTGTGAGGCTGTTTAAGGAAAGGGCGGTGTTTTGTTCTGTTGTGACTATGATTCAGAGCCGACACAAAGGCACCTAACAACAACAATAGGTGAGAGTTGAGCAGTTGGGTAATGTTAAGAAGCTGAGGTATCTAACTCCTGTTATATTTTCTTGTTTAAACAATTTTTCAGAGTTTTTATAAATTTGGTATAATAATGTTTCTTAAAATATATCTTCTTTTTACTATTTCAATATAGTTCCACATTTATCTTCAGTATTTGTATTGATTTACATAGTTTATAAAAACCAACTTCATATATAAAAAAGGTAATGCATGGAGGGATTAGAAGTTTAGCCATTTAATGATGCAGTAACCAGCCATATTAATGAGAAAAAAAATTGACCACTTATATGGTCACATTAAACAAGATGTACTTAACCTTTAAATGGTTCATTGGCCCACACATTGGAGATCTGAATTGTAACTGAAAAATTATTATCTACTGCTACGTAAAGACTATCTTCTCAGTCATCACAACGTGGCTTGTGGTTTAATTTGAGATGCCAAACTCAAAGCAGCCATCATTCATGGAGGAAATGATGATTATCAGGCCTAATTGTCTGCAGTTACAGGAAACACTGGCAGGATATACACAGATGGATTAATAATTAATGTATATATTCCATTTAGTTTAAAGTGATTTATTAGGTATTCTTAAGACTGTAGTTATTAGTGTTATCTTGATTTATCTATTGCCATTTTGATCCCTCTTTTCTTCATTAGACAATAAAACAAAACACAGCAAAAACATTATGGTTTAGTAGCTGGAAGAACTGATTTTGAAAATTGAGACTGTGGACTTAATTTTTGGACCATTACTCACTAATTAGGCACTATTCCACTACAATGTGGAAATTATGAAACAATATCATTAATATCACATGCAAGTAAAATTTTGCTGAAGATAATTTAAAAAATATTGCACCACTTTATTGGTGGGAACTTTCAGAAATCTAAGCTGGACACAGAAGACACCGTGGAATGAGTTAAATCATTGCTGATGTCAAAAGGATCTCAGCTCAAAGCAAAGAATACCAGAAAGATGTTTATCTATGTTTTATTGACTATGCAAAGGCCTTTGACTGTGTAGATCATTAAAAAAAAAAAAGTATGGACACCATTTTGAAGAATGGAAATTCCAGAATATTTCATAAAGAAACTACATAGTTCAAGAGGCATTAATTTGAACAAAGCAAGGGAATACTGCATGGTTTAAAATCAGGAATTGCATGCATCAGGGTTATACCCTTTCACCATAATTATTCAGTCTATATACTGAACATATAATACAAGAAACTGAAATTTATGAAGAAGAATGTGGCATGAGGATTGGAGGAAGAATCATTAACAAACTGCAACATGCAGATGACACAACTTTGCTTGCTGAAAGTGAAGTGATGAAGATCAACAATCTTCAATATAGATAACATCGCACAATAAAGAAAACAAAAAGACTCACAATTGGACCAATAAACAATATCATGATAAATGGTGAAACGATTGAAGGTGTCAAAGATTTCATTTTACTTGTATCCACAACCAACACCCATGGAAGTAGCAGTCAAGAAATCAGACATCACATTGCACTGGGCAAATCTGCTGAAAAGATTACTTTAAAGTGTTAAAGAGGAAAGATGTCACTTTAAGGAAAAAGATGCCTAACCCAAGCAATGGCATTTTCAATAGCTTCATATGCATATGAAAGCTGGACAATAAATAAGGAAGGTCAGCGAAGAATTAATGCTTTTGAATTGTGGTGTTGGTGAAGAATATTGAATGTGTCATAGGCTGCTAGAAAAATGAGCACATCTGTCCCAGATGAAGTTCACCTGGAATGCTCCTTAGAATAAAGAATGGCCAGACTTCATCTCACCTACTTAGGTCATGTTCTCAGAAGGGACCAGTCTCTGGAGAAGCATATCATGTTTGGTAAAGTGGAGGGTCAGAGAAAAAGAAAAAGACCCTCAATGAGATGGATTGACACAGTGGCTGCAACGATGGGCTCACGCGTAGCAAGGATTGTGAGGGTGGTACAGGACCAAACAATGTTTTGTTCTGTTTCACATAGGATTACTCTGCGTCAGAATTGACTCAGTGACACATACTAACCACAACACAACAACAATCTTCAAGCTCAGAAAACTTATCTTGCAAGGTGTTTGCTTATGCCTAAGAAATATCTGTGTCATTCATATGGCTTATTATGTATATGAATATACATGCATACACACACATACCTGTGTGTACATATGCCTATAGATACTTCGATCTTGCTCTCTTACCTTAAACAAATAATTAAGCCTACCATAAACACACTTCCCAAAACCTTTATAACATCATCATCGCTAACAATTTGGTCAATGTAGCATGCATTCGTGCCCTATACCAAATGTCTTTGACCCATTATATATTTCAGTTATTTTTGTAATGGGGAGTTCCAAGGCTTTCTGCTAAGGTCCCACAACATGGATTTGGTGACATCCATATCATTTTGTCCCATGTGTTCTTTTCATTTTCGGTTCCTTTTCATTCCTTTCTTCCTTCCTCCCTCCTTCCCTCATTTCCTTCCTTCTTTCTTTAAAAATTAATATTTTATTGTTTAGGGTGAAGTTTACACAGCAAATTGTGTTCTCATTTAATAATTCATATACAAATAATTCAATGATATTGGTTACATTTTTCACAATGTATACTTATTCTCATTCATTCCACTCTGGTTGTACCATTTCCAGTACTCTAATTTCCTTGCTCCCTTACTTTTTATCTTTGTTTCAGAGTAAACTTTTTCAATTTGGTATCCTTTGCATGATTTTCTCCTAAAGAAGCTTATTACTAATGGATGATATCCTTTATTTTATGAGTTAATCTGTTATTTAGCTAAAAAATGGCTTTAAGGGGTAATTTCTGGGTAAGAGATAAAGTGTTTCTCAGGGTGATAGTCTCAAGGAGTCCTTTGGTCTCACCTGGTCCAGTAAGTCTGGCCATTCGAAGAGTTTGAATTCTGTTCCACATTATAATCTTGTTCTGTAAGGATTCATCTATTGTGGCCCTGATCAGAACAGTCAAGATAGGTTGTTGGGCACCATCTAGTTCTACTGGTCTCAGGGTAGAGCAGGCCCTAGTCAATTATTAGTCTTATAGTGTGCTTTCTTCTCTATTTAGTTTTCTTTTTTCTCTTTTGTTCCAGAAGAGTACAGACCAATAATTGTATCTTCCAAACCAAACCAAACGCACTGCTGTCAAGTCAATTCGACTCATAGTGAACCCACCTTGGGTTTCCGAGGTGGTATCTCTATGGAAGTAGATTGTCCAATCTTCCATCTGAGCAGTGCCTGGTGGGTTTAAACTGCCAGCCTTCTGTTTAGCAGTCAAATACCTTAGTCACTACACAACCAGAACTTCCAACTGTATCCTAGTTGTATAAAAGATCCTATACACTACTCACCATGTTGGGATGTAGAACCTACACTTTATGAACTATATTATGCCAATTACTTAAGTTGCCCCACAGGACTGTGGTCCTAAATCTTCAACTCAGAAAATCTATCTTGTGAGGTATTTGGTTATGCTTAAGAAATGTCTGTGACCCTTATGTGGTTTATTATAGATACTGACATACATGCATAAACACACATACCTGTGTATACATATGCCTATAGATACTTTGATTTGTCCAGACAAATGTACCTACATATTCATATTTATATCCTTACATGCCTGTGATAGTTGAAGATGTGTCAACTTGGCTGGACTTCACTTGTGAGTGGTGGTTCCCATGATGGATCACATGACTGCGTCCTAAGCGGCCGGTCAGTCTAGGGGGAGTTTCCCCAGGGGTGTGGCCTACCTGTAATACTATCCCAGGAACAAACTGGAAAAACGGCATTCCAGATATATGCTTCCTGGAGCAAGCAGCTCGCTGCGCGCCCCGGAGGAGCCTTTCGGATTCCTTCTTTGTTGGGAACGGTGACCCTGTGTGTCAGTTTTGATTCTCCCGGCTCTGCTGCGCTTGCGGGAACCAGACGACTCCGGGCCCCATCTCTCTCCAGAGACGAACTTTGTGACTTGAACTCCTCTGCCGTGCGTGTGAAAGCCAGACGGCCCTGGGCCCCATCCCCCTCCAGAGACGAACTTTTCAGCTTGAACTTGTCGGCTTCTACACGCTTGTGAGCCATTTATCTAAGATAAATCTCTCTCTCTCTCTCTCTCTCTCTCTCTCTATAAAAATATATATATATATATATACTTTGCTGGTTTTTGTGTTTCTCTAGAGAACCCAATCCAACACAATGCCTATGTATACATATTTGTGTAACCACACACACATTTTTTGGTTGTTGGAGTTGTAGCAAAATTAGACCTGTCATCGTTTAACAGAAACATTCTTTTCTGGTGCACTTCTTTGTGACATTGCTTACCTTGGTCAATCTGTGTGCAATTCACCCACATTGGATGCTACCTTTTCCATCACCAAAAATAGTAATCATCTACTATCTCAGTAGTGCTTCTCCTTGCCCATATTCCTGGTAACCACTAATGACCAATGATCTTTGTAAATGCATCTATTCCTGTCTTCTTATAAATATGTGATAGTACACTATTTTTCCTTTTGTTATTGGCCTGCTTCACTCAGAAAAAATGTCCTCCAGATTAATCTATGTTATAAGCTGTTCATTATCATTTTTTTTAGTTGCATTGTATTCAATTGTGTGTGCATCATATTTTGTTTATCTATTCACTATTGACCCTTACATATTTAAAATTCACCCTA
>NW_006922472.1:631044-637372 GCF_000298275.1 Orycteropus afer afer
CCACTCCTTGGAAGGAAGATGGGGCAATCTACTTCCGTAGTGATACTGCCTCGGAAACCCAAGGAGGGGTCGCTATGAGTCAGGTCCGACTCGACGGCAAATAACAACAACAACAACAACAACAACAACAGTAGCTTAAGAGGAATTTCAAAATAACTGTGTTCAAAATTAATGAATTTATTGTTCACGTTTTCCCTAAATTGATCTGTCACTGATGTTCTAAACACCAGCATATGTGCACACACACACACATGCCCAAGCTTAAAATAAATTATACTTATTTTTTCTTTCTCCAATACATACACAATGTCTATTAAGCCACCAGATCTTTTTGACTTCACCTCCAAAATTGATCATGTTTTGTTCTCTACTTTCTGTTTCTACTGTTACCACACTTGTTCCAGTAACCACCCTCCCTTTCAGACCCGTGGAATTACTCCTTAACTGGCCCCCTTTCTTTCATTCTTGACCCCTTCTAATTCATTCTTCTCATTGTAGTCAAAGGGATCTTCTACAATTGTATTGCAGGTTTTTCATACTACTTTTTTTCTTGTGTGCAGTGTGCTCAAGACACTGGTGTTCCTTGGGCTGTAATATTTTTCCTGATATATTTTCATGGCTGTTTCTTTTTAACAAGTAAGATCTTTCCTCAAGGGCTATTTCTGAGGTAAGGTCTTCCTTTGCCACTCAATTAAACCCACCATTATTATTATTAATATTATTTTGAATTTCCCAATCATTCTCTGTTTTATTGACTTTGCAGTCATTGAGTTGGTTATCTTAAACATGTTGTTATAATTAGCTGGAACTTTATTTTTTCATATGTCCCTTTGATAATTGTCTGCCACCCCCAAAGTGGAATGTTACTCCCATGACTGCATAAATTTTATCTGCATTATTACATTTCCATATGTCTAGCACTGAAGTTAGAACTATAAAAAAAATTTGTTTAATGAAAAAGGGATTTTATGGAGGCAACCTTGAGATGAGTTCAATCTCAAGTAAACATGGACATAAACTTCAGAGAAGGAAAATATACCGAAGTATTCACTAATATTGGTCAACTACCTACAATATTAGGGTGCTCCATGAAGAAAGTCAAGAAATATTTGTTGAGAATTGAAGGGTTGATAGTACACACATAAGAGGAGGAGAGGTGATGAGTCTCCCATAGACACTGTATCCACTGACATCAAGTCCATTCCATCTCATGTTGTTGTTGTTGTTGTTGTTATGTGCCATCGAGTTGGACCCAACTCATAGCAACCCCTCCGTGGGTTTCTGAGGCATTATCACTATGGAAGTAGATTGCCCCATCTTCCTTCTGAGGAGTGCCTGGTGGATTTGAATTGCCAGCCTTCTGGTTAGCAGTCAAGTGCCTTAGGCACTATGGTATCTCATAGTGACCCCCGATGAGCTGTAAATCTTTACAGTAGTACATTACCTCATCTTCCTCCTGCAGAGCAGCTGGTCGGTTTGAACCACAACCTTTTGATTAGCACTCAAATACCTTACCCACTATGCCACCAGAACTCATTTAGACACTATATGGGATGGTAATATTCAAGATATTCCAACGTCTCCTCAGAGAGTAATTAAGGAGAGTAATGATAACTAAATGTTGATAGACACTGAGTATTGTCCATGTCTGCTATTACGAGGATGAGAGTACTATTATAACAGAAGTCAAGGAGTAAAGAGCATAATATATGTTGTTAGGCACAATATAGAATATTAATGAGGAAGGCAGGGAGAACTCCAGGGATAACACAAAGTCCAGTACTCTAAACTAAGTCCGTTCTTCATCCTCCAAGAAGAAACATAGGTTGTTCCTTAAAAATGGGTTTTAGACAGAGATGAGCCGTACAATTCTATATTTGACCCTATAACAGGTGTGACTTCTTATGTCAACACATCTTAATTTGCAATGTGAAACTATGCTAATGCTGATGATATCACTGAGTTTTCATGGGAATGAAGCTTACATAACATTCCTCAAAATATGTGTTTTATGTTCTAACAATATGTTGGACATAAAGTGTGTTCTTATGTTTAACAAATATTTCAGTTGTTCCACATATTTGACAGAAAAGGAGTAGAATATAATCTTCTTCATCAAAAGTCATCCAGGAGAATATAATGCAACAGTAACTATTCTCTGGCTTCAATTAGAAATAAAACTAGTCATTAAACATTAAAACCACTCACTTGGCTTAATCGATGTACTTACATGGTTTCTTAGTGTTTGCCTGTCTGCAGACAGTTACTGATGGAGCAGGCCTTTTCTCTTTATATCTGCTCATCACTTTCTCGGAAACTAATTTGGATTAATAGGAAAGAAAAAAAAAAAAAAACCTGGACTTTGCACAACCCTGAATCCTTCCCTTCTGTCTCTCCAAGATTGTCAAGAAATGTATTCCCAATGCATTTGCATAATTGAACACCCTCTTAATTCTAGACTGGCCCAGATAAAGGAAGACAATATTTCAGTTCACTTACTAAATGTTGTGTCTATAAACACATTTTATAATTCTCTTGGCCCCACACCTTTGAAATTGTGGAAACATTAATTGCTTTTTCTGTGTTAGAATATGTAGTTTATTTTATATTTTGCTCATATTTTAAAACTTACTTAATCACTTCATACTGTACCATTTCAGATTCTCATAATTCAAATTTCCATTAAATATCATAACATTATATTTGGAAATGAGATCATATACTAACCTCTCAATTTCATTTCCTGTTATACATATTTGTTTTATGAGATCACGATTGCATGTTCAAAGAATTAGCACATATTTTTGCACTAATTCCATGTTTTGCTAAAAAAACACGGAGTTAAACTATCATAATCAGTAATAGTTAAAGATATTTGAAGCCTCTTCTATAGGATTTAAAACTTATGCTGAAAAAATGCCTTGTAGTGAGGCTGTACATGAATGTTGAGAGAAAGCTAACTTTGGATTCAATTTGTACAATTAGCCAGAGTCTTGGGTAGTGCAAATAGTTACTAAGCTTGGTTGCTAATCAAAAAGTGGGTGGCTCGAGGCCACTGAGAGGCATCTTGCAAGAAAGTCATGTACTCTATTTCCAAAAAATCAACCATTGCAAATCCCATGGAGTATGTTTATATTCTGACATACACAGGTTTGCCTTGAGTTTGGGTCAACTGTGGCATAGTGCCCAAGGCAACTGACTGCTAACCAGAAGGCTGGTAATTCAAACCCACCAGCCACTCCTTGGAATGAATGTTGGGCAATCTGTTTCCGTAGTGACACCACCTCAGAAACCCAAGGCAGGGTTGTTATGAGTCGAAATCGACTCCATGGCAGTGAGTTTGGTGTTATTTTTTTGTTGTTGTTGTTGGACAGCAACTAGTAGGGTCAGTAGACAATTTAGTGAGGCAATCTTAACATTGGAATCAGTGCTAAGTGTTTATTTTTTGTCAGGTGGAACAATTTTACAGTTGTCTTAAAACCACAAAGATACTGTTTTCTTAATATAAAAGCATTGGCATATGGACTTTAAACTTTCTAGAAAAAATTGTACAGACTCTCTGAAAGAAATATGCACCCTGTTATATGGTTTAAGTTAGAATGCTTGGAAAGAACTCACATTTGGATAATTGTTAAAGTGTACCATCCTACAACTCTGCATCCTTTAGTTTAAAATATAGATTATTTTACTTCAAGTTTCTTTACATTAACATGTGTGATATTACTCATATTGTATGTTTTAGCACTTTATGTTCAACTATTTTATCCATTAGAATTTTCTGTAGGTACAGCAGAAGTGGGGACACCCTGTGCCTTTCTCTCTGGTCTTTTTTCAAGATAATGTAGGAATGGAGAAACATTTTGATCTCCTATATCATAAACTACAAGACTTAAGCAAAAGATCCAATGGAGAATTCTTTGTAGATAGGTGCTGTTCTGCAAGTAGTATTTCTTTTTCAGGCACACAGACCATGCTAACTAGATTATTCAAATTGTACTCCATAAACTCCAGGTAAGAATGAGATGATTGAGAATAGGCTGCCATGGACATAGTGCTGTGATGAAAGTAGTTAGTAGATGTACAAGTTTGAAAAATATGTGAAGATCCATGTCATCATAACCAGCAATGGATAGTTCAACACCATATGGTCTCTGGCTATGTAGTTGTGTTGGTATGTGGTCTTGTTACCAATTATAAATGTCTATCAAATACAAATCTCAACACCAAATACCCTGATCCATGGAATTACATAATCATCTAGAGTCAGCCGTAAACCCCACAAATGAGAAACCATTATGATTGTCAACATGGAGAATTATTTTCTGATGTGCTGCAAGTTCTCCAATCCAGCCAACACTGCAGAGTTTTTGTTTTTTAAATTTCAGACCAATTATGGCTGAATCTTTTTTGACACCTTCCATTTCATAAACAATTTGATGAAACTACTTTGAGGACTCCTAACAGTGATAACACTGTCATACTCTTTTCAAAACATAGATTCAGCATGAAATTGGCTGTGACCTTCTGCAAAGTTGTGGTTCAAGAGTGTCAAGGTTTTTTTTAGTAATAATAGAAAAGAGATTTCCTAGGAGAAAATAAAATTCATACCCAAAATTTCAAGGAGCAGAATCTTTGAAATGGGGAAGATTGTCAAATGAGGCAGTGATTATTAAAATGACTTAACATTTTTGGTAGTAATTTTCTGAAACATAAAACAATCTCTGAAGATAGACAGTGCTTGCAATTTTTTAGAGTATTATTACAACCTGTCTTAGACTGGGTTCTTTAGAAAAACAAAACTAGAGAAAGAGTGAGAGAGAGAGAGACAGACAGAGAGAGAAAGAAAGAAAAAAAAAAGATTTAGGGAAATGGCTCACACAGTTGTAGAGGCTGGCAACTCTCCAATTCTTGGGTCAAACTTTAAGCTGGAGGCTTTTCCTTACTCCTAGGATTGCAAGGGCTGACAAACCCAGGATCAGCAGGCAGCACAGTAGGCTACTGGCTTGGAAGATGACGGATCCAAGATCAGCAAGTAAGATGGCAGATTGTTGGCTCACGGGCTGTGAAGGCAACAATCCCAAGATATGTATGCAATACAGCAGGCCACTGGTTCAGCTCCAGGAACCAGATGATGATGAGCTATAGTCACAGATGTGAGGAAACCCCTTCAACTGACCAGATGCTCCCAGAACATCTCATCATGGAGGTGATTACATTATATCCAATATCATCATAGGGGAGGGCCATATCACAATTGTTTAAACAACTTAGAATCATGGAGTAACTCAGTTGACACACAACCTTAACTATCACATACCCCACTCTCCCTAGGTTGTTATTGCTGTTGTTGTTAGGTGCTGTCAAGTCTGTCCCGACTCACAGAGACCCTATGTACAACAGCAAAAAACACTGCCTCGACTGTGCCAGTATCACAATCCTTGCTGTATCTGAGCCCATCGTTGCACCCACTGTGTCAATCCATCTTGTTGAGGGTCTTCCCCTTTTTGCTGACCCTCCATTTTATCAAGCATGACATCTTTCTCCAAGGAATGGTCCCTTCCTACAACATGGCCAAAATAGGTGAGATGAAGTCAGGCCATTCTTGCTGCCAAGGAGCATTCTGGCTGCACATCTTTCAGCACAGATTTGTTAGTTCTTCTGGAAGTCCCGGGTACTTTCAATAGTCAGTATTCTCCCTATAGAATGTATCCTTTTAAGTTTATGTTGTCTTTTCAGAGGCATTAATAAAATTTGTACCTTTATTTTCAGCCTTGTCAAGCCAACTTACTTAGGATAATCACTTGGTAACCCAATCCAAAAGATAGATCAATGGATTTCCAATAAGAGAGGTAAGACTTCAGCAAGTGTGGCCATTGGAAAGGATATCATGAAGAACTAAGTAATATAAAATTATTACATTTAGGAAAAATGAAAGAATATTACTTGAAGAGAATAAGAAGGCAATGGTACAATCAAAGAAAAAAATTACACTAATGCTAAATATGTTCTGCACTGGTTCTACAAATTTACAAAACTCTGTTATATAATCCTTGCAATAACTTATGCACATTATGTAATTCTGAACACTATATAACTTGACTCAAGTTTTTACAGCTAGAGTTAATGGATCTAAAATGATCTTAGATTTATCTGATAAATGCCAATCCCTTTCTAACAGACAATAGTATGGACAACAGCGATCACATATCATCAGAACACAAGTCAGATTCGAAATAAAATATAATTATTCAACCATTCAGTAACGTAGCATTATAGAAAAAATAAGAATTTCATACAAAGAGAGGATATTTAGCAATGTATTTTGTTT
>NW_006922472.1:638282-639297 GCF_000298275.1 Orycteropus afer afer
CGGAGGCAGTATCGCTACAGAAGTAGATTGCCCAACCTTCTTTCTGAGGAATGGCCGGTGGGTGTGAACTGCCGGCCTTCTGGTTAGCAGTCAAGTGCCTTAGGCACTGCGCTACCAGAGCTCCTATAGCAAAATTATAGCAATGGCAAACAAAAAACTCACCACCAGTCGAATAGAATCCAACTCACAGAGACCCTTCCTTGGGTTTCCAAGGCAGAATCACTTCAGAAGTAGATTGCCCAAGCTTCCTTCCGAGGAGTGGCTGGTGGGTTTGAACCACCAGGCTTCTGGTTAGCAGTCAAGTGCCTTAGGCACTATGCTACTAGAGGTCCTATAGCAATGGCAGTGAGTAGCATTTCCAGAAAGAGATGATAGTCAACAGAGCTATCCACTTAACAGTAATGTTTCATAAGTTTTTTCATGAAAATTCTCAACAAAAGAAAAACAAATCACATCAGTATTGGACTCTTATCATTGAAAAGTGATTTAAAAGGAATTATACTCAGTGATGAAAAGAAAATGGTATTTAAATGAGACCACTTGATGAAATGTAACAGATTTAAAATATGAGGAATGTTTTTACTTTTGGGAGACTCTGTCTATAAACACTAACAGTAAGAGACCTAAAAAATATCTGAAACAATGAACAATTAAATAAATTGTTAACAATTTAATGAATGTGAATTAGCCATATTCTTTGGAGTGCCTAGTGAATCTGTATGTAAGTTTAGGAAAGAAACAATGTAGTGCCAGAACTAATCGTAATAATGTTATTTTAAATATATTCTAATGATAATATATGGGGCATAAATTGAGTAAGGTGGGAAAAGCAGAAAAACATTTCCCAAAATTCCATAGCTGTTGAGACATTCTCACCCATAGCAACACTGTAGGACAGAGTAGAGCTGCTCCATGTGATTACCAAGGTTGTAATCCTTAAGGGAGCTCTGGTAGCATAATGCCTAAGGTACTTGACTGCTAACCAGAAGGCTGGTGATTCAAACCCACCAGGCAC
>NW_006922472.1:644261-645194 GCF_000298275.1 Orycteropus afer afer
CAAGAGTTGATACCAATTTTCTATCATGCCTGCTATGCCTGAGAATTCTGGTTTTACTGTATCTTACCTGGGGTATACAAAATTCTAAAAACATCCCAAATAAGTAATAGTCTTGTATAATCACCTCTACCAGAATGAGGGCAGACAATTTGAATTGCTTCAGAATATGGCAAATGGAATAGACTAGTCCTTTTTGTGAATATGTCACATTATATAACACACTGAACAACTGTCTTAGGAGCTTTGAAGAAATTAGAGGCCATGTTGTGAGAGAACAAATTACAGGACCATGTGGCAAAAAATTCTAAAGGCCTCTAGGAAATTAAGGTACACTATGGCTGCTCACTGGCAAAAAAAAAAAAAGGGGGGGGGTCTCAGTCTTACAACTACTAGGAGCTAAATTCTTCCAACAATCAAATGAGCTTGGTAGAGAACTCTCGGCTTCAGAAAGGAACAAGTCTGATTGACATCAAAGTTGCAGCCTTGACTGAGCCTGAGCAAAGAATCCAGTAAAGCTGGGCCTGGAGATAAACTGGACCCACACAAAAGTGAGATAATAAATGTGTGTTGTTTTAAACTATGAAGTTTGTGAAGATTTGTTTAAACACAATGGAACTGAACACATTATAATATCTTATATTCTTAATAGCTTATTTTTATGAAAATAAATTCTTAATTTTAATATAAATCAAACTACTATTATTACTACTCTTACGTGTATAATGCTTTTGGTGCACTGTTTAAATATTTGTCGCCTAGATATATTTTTAAAAAAATGGCATAAAAAAATATCTCTGTAAGGATCAACTTTATAAGGACTCTTTTGTGTGGGGAATAGTCAAAGATTTTTAACAATCAAGTGAATGTTTATTCAATAAAAAGTTAACAGTAATACAATAGAAAATTCTTGGAGCATTTTAATTTACACTTTTC
>NW_006922472.1:646304-647585 GCF_000298275.1 Orycteropus afer afer
ATGTTGATCCCTATCGCAAGTCGTACCCTGTTACTTCCATAATAAAATAAACCAAAAAAACAAAAAACTCACCACCATAGAGTTAATTCAACTCATAGAGGGTTTCCGAGGTCCTCTCTATGGAAGTAGATTGCCCAATCTTCCTTCCAAGTAGTGGCTGGTGGGTTTTAACCACCACCCTTCTGGTTAGCAGTCAAATGCCTTAGGCACTACTTTATGGCTGTGAGTTCTGTGTGGCCATTGCAATGAATTACTAAACTCAGCAAAGAAGAAAGTGTCATGGAAGTACAGCTAGTGTCAGAAATGGTAAAGACGTTAGAGTGAGAGGTATGTTTGACTTCCACCTCATAGGAACCAGCTTTGTGCTGAATTTGGTTCTCAACCCTGTCCCTGAACATAAACAAGGTCTGACGCGACACTTACTGAAACACACGTAGAACTCACTCATAGTATAAAATCAGCTACACAGAGCCTTTCCTCACAGGCAAATAATCTAGCCACTGCTAACTAGAGCAAAGAGTATCCGTTAGAGTAATCAATAGTCATGCTGAAAAGCCTGGTTAGGTAGGACTGGGAGTGAGATATTTCAAGGAATAGAGGCTTTGCAAAACATCCTCGTACTCTAGAAGCTACAAGGGCAAGCACCTACCAAAAACAGGACAGATGCTCATAAAAGACCTGAGAAGGCCCTAGGCTCTGATCTCCAGCTTATCTAAACTGAGCGAGCAGAAAAGAAGAGTAACAACAGAATCATAACTTATTTGTGGAGTGGTGAAGACATGACCCAACATATACCTGGAACAGAGATGAAAAGATTGGACTTTTTTTTTTTTTTTTTCTTCATGCATTGAAATGAGCTCTGGTAGTATGGTGCCTAAGGCATCTGATGGCTAACCAGAAAGTTGGTGGTTAAAACCCACCAGCCACTCCACAAAAGGAACATGGGACAACACTCCCTCGGAAGCCTAATGGGGGTTCTTAGAGTAGGAATAGACAAGAAGGCGGTGGGTTTGGTTTTCTGGGTCATACATTGAAGGTCTGTCAAATCATGAGTTAATCACTGAGCTAATTGAATTGACCACATATGACAACACAGTCATCATAAAATGCTTTAGAAAATACTTTAAACAAATTTCAGCATCTCACAATAAGCAGTAAAAACAACTCTAGGCTGGGGGGAGATGTGATTTTAAATGTTACTTCATTATAATATTCAAAATTACAAGTTTTCAATCAAAAATTAAAAAAGATGCATATAAATTAGACATCATGACCCATTAA
>NW_006922472.1:656245-656750 GCF_000298275.1 Orycteropus afer afer
TTTTTCTCAGGGTTGTGTTTTGGGTCTGTATCTTAGTCCCTTGTTTCTCCTGCTTTATCTTGATCTTTGTGTAGACTGTGATGCTCTGTTATCTCCTAGACATTGTGACATTTTTGTATTTATATTTAATTGGTGATTGTATTTTGGAGTGACTTGCTCACAATTTTAAATTTCTTTGTTTTATTTGGATGTTATCTATGTTAGCAGGGTATTGTGATCCTCTACTCATTAGTTGGCAGCACTTATACATTCACCACTTGTCTCCTTTCCCATTGTCAGCCTCTTATATTTCCCTGCCATCCTTGACAAATGGAGCCTATTCTTAGGTCTCTGGAATCTGAATGAGAATTCTGTCACTTTAAAATCCAATATGGCCACCACTTGCAAACCTCCAAAACAGCTGTGTCCTTGATCACTTTAAATATCCAAAATCCCTGCAACTTGTAAATGATCAAAAAGGCTGGCTCTTCTGACAGCCTAAAATCCAAAGCTGTTTTCCTTGCTA
>NW_006922473.1:0-491 GCF_000298275.1 Orycteropus afer afer
TGGTGGACAGCTTTCAGTGGAGCTTCCAGAGAAAGATAAACTCAGAAGAAGGAAGGGGCCATCCACTTCTCAAAGAATTGGCCAGTGAAAACCTTACAAATATCAGTGAAACACTATCTGATGAATTATGAACAAATAATCTGAGAAAACAGACTAGATGAAGAAAACAGTGGCATCGGGATTGGAGGAAGACTCATTAACAACTTGCATATGCAGACTATAAAACATTGCTTGCTGAAAGTGAAGATGCCTTGAAGCACTTACTGATGAAAAATAAACACTACAGTCTGGAGTATGGATTACATCTCAACACAAGGAAAATGAAAATCCTCACAACTGGACCAATATGTAGCACCATGGTAAATGGAGAAAAGATTGAAGTTGTCAAAGATTTCATATTACTTGGTTCCACAATCAAAACCCATGGAAGCAGCAGTCAGGAAAGCAGACGATGTATTGCACTGGGCAAATCTGCTCCAAAAAGGATCTCC
>NW_006922473.1:2714-3804 GCF_000298275.1 Orycteropus afer afer
AGTGGATGGTGGGTTTGAACCACCAGCCTTCCGGTTAGCAGTCAAAGGCCTTAGGCACTATGCTACCAGAGCTCTGTTACAGTGTTAAGGATCCATAAATATTCTACCTACTGCTGTTTTAAGCTTAGTTCACAGTTTCAAGGTGGCTTCTGTAACTTCGAGCATCAAAATCACATTCCAGAAATCAGGAAAATGTAACAGATAGGAAGAAACATATGCCCTACTCCTTTGTTATGTCTTCCCTTTTAAAACTAAAATAAGTTATGGAGAAAAGACCATATTTTGAGGATTTAACATGAAATAAATACGGACATGTAACTATTTACTGGATCACACGTAAAATATTAGTGGATTACCTGAATCATTGTTCATGTCTCTTACCAAGGCTAACTTCTTTCATTATAAAGGAAAAATATTTATAAACCTGAATATATTCCTAAAGTCTTGGGTTAGTTTTGTGTATAAATGTGTGAGTTTAATTTTATGTAATTATCATGATGTAATAATTTTAAGTATCTTATAAATTTTACTAAATATGATATCTATGTAATTCATTCAATAATTTTTATGTAGTAACAGTATATTTATTTTAATTAATACACAATACTACATTGAATAAATACAGTACAGTTTATATAGTCATTCTATTGCTGATGAATTGGATATGTGCAATTCTTAAGATTTGAATTATTACAAAAAACAGTGCTATGGGCATTTGTGTACATATATTCTGATGAAGAGATATATGCATTTCTGTTTGCTGTTTTGTAAAGTATGTGTATGTATAGCATGAATAGACATCACCAAGTTTTTCACATGGGTTATACCAATTTACATTCTCAACAGCAGTCTACATAAGAGCTTCAATTTCTTTGCATATTCAGAAATGAATAGACAAGACTAGATAATATTACAAATGTTTTCAAAACTTAAATATGCTCATAAGTGAACACATGCAATATTAAATGTAAATTATGTAACTAAGAAATATGATATCTCAAATTAAAAATTCACAGGATTGGCTTAACACAACACTGGAGAAATCAGGGAAACACTTGGAATTTGAAGATCAACAGGAATCATCTGATTG
>NW_006922473.1:6555-7902 GCF_000298275.1 Orycteropus afer afer
CATTGGAATTGCCCGAGTCCACTCAGGTTGTTAACTTGAAACAATATAGGATACCTGGTGGACAGAAGGAAATCAGTGCTTTGATTAAAGACATGTTGAAGGCCGGAGTGCTGGTGCCAAACAAGTTCTCTGTATAACAGCCCTATATGGCCTGTGAGAAAGGCAGACGGCTCATGGAGACTGACAGTAGACTACCGAGGCCTAAATAAAGTAGTGTTCTAGACACTCAGCTGTTCTAGACATGGTATCAGTGGTTAAGAAAATACAACAGGCCAAAGGAGACTGGTACTCAGTGATTGATCTTGCAAATGCCTTTTTCTCTATGCCAATCTCAGAAAAGAGTCAGTCAGTTTGCTTTCACATGAGAAGGCTCTCAGTACACCTTCAGAGTTTTGCCCCAGGGTTATTTGAACTCATCAGCTTACTGTCATGGCTTGTTTAGAAGAGACTTGGACTTGGTACAGATTTCAAGTATGGTGATACATTGCATTGATGACACTATGTTAATATCAAACACAGAAGAACAGGCTAGGGCAGATTTGAAAACAGTGGTGGTCCACATGAACAATAGAGGCTGGTTAATAAATTCAGCAAAAATTCAGGGCCCTGCCCAAACAGTGAAATTATTGGGAATTACTTGGGCAGGAGCCACCTGTGACATTCCCCAGGTAACCAAAAGTAAGTTGCTGACACTACCTACCCCCAAGACTAAACAGGAAGCCCAACATTTAATTGGTCTGTTTGGATTCTGGAGAACACATATTCCACACCTGGGTATATTGCTGGATCCTATCCATAAAGCCACTAGGAAGAAAAATACATTTGAATGGGGGCCGGAGCAACAGCAGGCTATGTCCGAAATACAGAAAGCAGTCTCACTGTCCTTGCCTTTAGGTCCTTATGATCCACATTCAGACATGATCTTGGAGGTGTCTGCTACAAGTACTTTTGCAGACTAGAGCTTATGGCAAAAACCTGAGAATGCTGCCCTATGAAAACCACTGGGATTTTGGACTAGAAAGTTTCCAGAAGCTGCAGCACGATACACACCATTTGAGAGGCAATTCCTTGCGTGATATTGGGTATTGATTGAGACTGCTTCAATGACAGAAGGGCATAAAATTATTGAGACCTGAAATACCCATAATGTCTTGGGTGATGTCAGAGAGACACTCTAATAAGGAAGGTAGTGCCCAAAAGAGTTCCATAATACAATGGAAATGGTTTATTCAAGAACAAGCAACTGGAGGGATGCAAGGAGGCACCCATCATATCCATGAGCAGGTAGCCTCCTTTCCTATAGGTCCTATGCTGGAACCACCTAAGGAGCTGCCAGAACCCATTGCC
>NW_006922473.1:9166-9590 GCF_000298275.1 Orycteropus afer afer
GGGTGCCAGAGGCTGGGGTGATCCCTAAGCAAGAAACTATGTCTATATCTCTGAACCTGTATGCCAGAATTCCCAAGGGCCTTATGGGGTGGATTGTACCTTTTCCCCATCTGGCCAAACTAGGGCTGACAGTAAATACTACCGTCCTGCCCAGTGGTCGAGATAGTCTACTGGTTTTGTATCTGTGTAACCATACCCAGCATGAATAGAAATGGACTGAGGGGGAAGCTCTTGCTAGATTGATCTTGCTACCAGCAATATGGATAGGCACAACAGCTGAATTTGATGTTCCCTCCCAAGGTAGGAAAGTTTGGGTAAAAATAAATGATGAATGGAAGGAAGGAGAAACAATAGCTGAAGGTAAAGGAATGAATAAATAGGTTATGCAGTGGGGGAAATCCACCATTGTGCTGATACCTAAAGA
>NW_006922473.1:11755-12305 GCF_000298275.1 Orycteropus afer afer
AAAAAAAAAAAAAAAACTCAATGAGTCACAAAGAAACTCACGTAGTCAAACAGCTAGAAACTAAACAGAAAATTGTGAAAACATTCAGAGTCATATGATACTTTACATACAGCAAGAAAACAATTTCAGATGGCTTTTTGTAATAAACAATGGATCCCAAAAGATAGTGAAAAACAACTTCAGAGCTGGGGGCGGGGCAGTAACTCCACATAGCTACTCATAGTGAAAATATCCTTTAACAATTAAGGAAAATAATTTCATATCTATAAAAATGAGAGCTATATTAACAAAAAATGCACTATAATATGCTAAAGGAAGGGGTTCTGAAAATTAAGAATAGTTCATGTTCTCCTAGAATTCAGTATGTACTTCGTAGTGTGGCATACAAATGCTAGAGAAAAAAGCAACAGGACATATAAAGAAAATTAAAATAATGACATGAAAACACTCAGTATGTTTATTCTTCAATGCCTCTCTATGGTTTGGGCTCATTAATTTCTGTGTGTTAAATGGGAAAATCAGTTCATTAGCTGCTGAAGTATTTTGCTAG
>NW_006922473.1:13455-14631 GCF_000298275.1 Orycteropus afer afer
GGATATTCCAAACTAACAGTTTCTTGATAGCTGTGTTACTTATTTACCATTGCATGAAAAATATTCAAATTTCCTGAAAAATAATCAAAATAATAGTTAATTTTTTTCCATGCTTTCTGTGGGTCAAGAATTTAGGAGCTATTCAGCTAGAAGTTTCCAGCTTAGAGTTTCATGGTGTACTATGATGCTGTTGTCAAATTGTTACTGGGGTTTTGTTCATCTCAAAAACAGCTTTATTCATGTGTCTGGGGTCCATGTTATGTGCAGAATGAGTTATTTTTACTTCTTTTACACTGATTACTTGCTACATTTCATGCATTTTACAGCAGATTTTCACAGAAGACTAAGCAAAGGAGAGCCACAAGATGCATAAACATCAGTACTTCCTTAGAGTCAGTTCCCTCCAGTCTGCAAGTATGTGCAATGAAGATATAAATTAAGATAGTGACAAATTTTAGGGCTCAGTGAAGAACACTTGAAGGAAAAAAGATGCAGAAACAAAGAGTAAGGATAGCATTGGTGCAGTGGGTTTTAGGACATAAATGTTGTTGTTATGTGCCGTCGACTCAGACCCGACTCATAGCAACCCCTCCTTGGGTTGCTGAGGCAGAATCACTGTGGAAGTAGATTGCCCAACCTTCCTTCCGAGGAGTAGTTGGTGGGTGTGAACTGCCCGCCTTCTGGTTAGCAGTCAAGTGCCTTCGGCACTATGCTACCAGAGCTCATTAGGACATAAATATGCATGTTTAAATGTTTGCTCTTTATAAATTTTGTGTGAGTAACTACATATACTGTTTTATTTAGCCCACAAAGCAGGTCATCAATGAAACACAGTGACAGTTGTGGATCTGCACATTGGATCCAGCTTGGATACTCAAATCTGTGGGTAGGGAGACAGTTTAACACTCTCCAGTGAGCCAGAATTCACTTTCTATTAAATCAGCCTAAACTAGTTTTTGAGCAGATAAAGTATAGAAGCACATATTTGCAAGAGGAGCTTTTTGTTATGGTTAAGTCACATTGAGTCAGCTCTGACTCACAGTGACCTTATGTATAATGTAGAACTAAATGTTGCCTGGTCCTATGTCATTCTCACAATTGTTGCTACATTGGAGGTCAATGTAAAATCCACTGTGTCAATCCATCTAAGTAAGGAGCTATTATTATTTTTTTTTT
>NW_006922473.1:33458-38926 GCF_000298275.1 Orycteropus afer afer
ACATGTTCCATCTAAGCACAATCTGTGTACTAGATTTCCCACTTTTCACAAAGTTAACTTCTTATAATTAATAATAATTTATTACAACCCACAGAGTCAAATGTCTTTGCATCATCAATAAAATATAGATAAACATATTTCTGGTATTCTCTGCTTTCAGCCAAGAGCCTCCTGACTTCAGCAATAACATCCCTCACCCCATGTCCTCTTAATATGGTTTGAACATGTGGCAGTTCCCTGTGGTGAAGAAATAGGTAATTAAAATATTGGATAAATTATCCTTTCACACCTGAATTTTGTGAAACTCAGCATTCCTCCATACTGTTTTATTTCAGTTTCAGAAAAGTGATTTCTAAACCCCATTACTCTTTCTGTTACTCTTTTATTTGGGATTCATTATGTCCAATTTATCTTTCCATGTTGGAAGGAGCCACTGCTTGGAGAAAATATGGCTATCTCAATTTCACCTTTGAATTCAAAATATTGTAAATATAAAAGCTATTAGGAATAAAAGAACACAATCAATCTGAAAGAAATAACGGGTATTTGGTCTAATACATTTAAAGGTCAAATTGAGTAAGTGAATTCCTATGTTAGGAAAATGATTTAAGAAAATTCAATCTATTGTGAACTCTTTGAAATATTACAAAGATCACAGAACAATTAATTTAAAATCACTGCAAAAGAAGCAGTTGTTTAAAATTAAGTAAAATTTTGGAGATTTTTATCTTTGATGCCCCTTCTTTTTTTTTTTTTTTTTCCATCTATGTATTCCTTCATATTCACTTCTCTCTCCCACTCCAATAAACTCACATTTCAAATATAATTGATGATCTAATTACTGAACATAATTCCTTTGATTTCTCTTCAGTCTCTATATGGTATTGATGATATTCACTATCTCAATCTCTTTGAAGGTCTTTCCTCTTTGGGTTATGGCATACTTTTACTAATTATCCTTTAGATCTCTGAAAAATGCTTCAATCTATTTTTTCTGCAACTTTGAAATCCAGCTCTAGGAACTCCACTAGGATATAACCTAAGATCAAGTCACACAAAACGTCTCTCTTTTCCCTTGATAAATCTGAGCCTTAGTAGATGTTGTTGACTTTCCTGAAATATAGCCCTCCTCTTTCCTACCCTAATATCCACCCTTGAATTCCAAATTAGTCAGTCAAATTTCTCATTATTCTTTAAAACCTACATAAGAGCTTTTCATTTCTATGAAGTCTTCCCCTCGAGGTACATAGAATTCTAGCACATAGCCTTATTTCAAAGACACAGGAAATTCCCTGACAAAGAAAAGACATTCAATATATGTGGTATATCAAACCAGGGATTTAGATTCAGAAATCTTTTATATAAATTTCACCTCCTTTATATGTTTGACATTGACCTAATACATCCTTCTTTGGAGACCTTTGTTTCTTCTTAGCAGACAAAATTAATAGTAACTTTCCTGTAAGAGTTACATGAAAGTTTTTTTAAGGAAATCACATAGAACCATGTTTGTAACCTAGTAGAAATTATATAAATGGTTGTTACAAGTGTCACTACTATTATTATTTTTTACTTCTCCACTTCTTCTTAATGTCAATAAATAATTGATTTCTTAGTTTGCTAGGGTTGGCAGAATAAAATGTCAAAAAGTGTGTGGCTTTAAAGAACAAGAATTTATTGTGTCACAGTACTTTAAGATAAACCAAATCGAACTCACTGCCTTCAAGTTGATTATGACTCAGAGCAACCCCCCTTGGGTTTACAAGATGGTAAGTCTTTATGGAAGGAGCTCTGGTTGCATGGTGCCTAAGGTACTTGACTGCTAACCAGAAGGCTGGCAGTTCAAACCCACCAGCCATTCCTCAGAAGGAAGATGGGGCAAACTATTTCCATAGTGATACTGCCTCAGAAACCCAAGCAGGGGTCGCTATGAGTTGGGTCCAACTCGACAGCATGTAACAACAAAAACAAGTCTTTATGGAAGTAGATTTTCCAGTTTTCCTTCCGTGAAGTGGCTGGTGAGTTAGAACCACCAGCCTTCTGGTTAACCGTGAAATGCCTTAGGGATTATGCCACCAGACCTCCTACTTTAGGATAGAAGTCCTAATTCAAGCCATTGGCAGAGCCCTGTTCTCTCTGTCTGCTATAGAAGAAGATCCTTCCTTGTCTCTTCCACCTTCTGGTAGCCTCGTGCATTTCTCAGTGATCCTTGACTGTTAGATGCATTTTCACATAGCATCTATATTCCCCTTATGTTATTTTGTATGGCTCTTTGTCTTCACTACCTTTTTATAAGACACCACTCTGAAGGAATTAAGATCCACTTTATCTAACAAGACTACTTAATTGATAACATCTTCAAAGACTCTATCTCTAAACAACATAATATTTATGAGTAGAAGGGTGACTTTTTTTTTAGCGGGACAGAATTCAATCACTAAGATTGAAAAAGCTACAATCAGAAAATATTCTGGAGTGTGTGTATGTGTACGCATGTGTGAAGCTATCACTGATATTTCTAACTGAGATAACAGCTTCTTTCTCTAGACCCATAATACATTCACTGAACCACAGTTTGAATTCCTTTTTCACTGTGATATATTTACTGTTTTATCTATTCATGAAAACCTTATTAATTCAGAAGCAATGACAAAACAATGGTTTCTCTTTAGGTTATATAGGTCTATACTTTCTCTCTTGCAGAAGCTCTGGTGGCATAGTGTCTAAGGCATTTGACTTCTAATGAGAAAGCTGGTGGTTCAAACACACCAGCCACTCCTTAGAAGGAAGACTAGGCTGTCTACTTCTGTAGAGAAACCACCTCAGAAACCCAAGGAGGAGTTGCTATGAGTTGGAATCGACTCAACAGCGGTGAGTTTGGTTTTGGTTTATCTCTCTTATACTATCTTCTCCCAATTACCTGCCACTAAATCTTCCTTCAAATGCATGAAGAACACACCCTACAATAAGTAAAATGATTATTGAAGTAAGTAGAAGAATATAATTGTTTTCTTGCAGATATTTTATTCTAGTAATTCTCTGTCCTTCTTTTTTTTCCACTTCCTCTTTGGGAGGTTGTGACATTTTATAATTTATAGGGAAACCATTTAAATTATCCAGCCCTAAGCACTTACACCAGGTATTTAGTAGGAAATTTAAATTTAGTGTGAGTTTTTCTTTTACAGTGGCCACTGGCCATGAAAGAAAAACAAAAGAAATCACATGTTACGTAATATATTTTGCCTGTGGGAGAAAATTAATACATCCCTTGTATCATAAATGTTGGCTAAAACAAGATTCAGGGAAAGATAGGATCTCAGAGCCATATGCTTCTTAGAAGGGTTGAACAAAAAGAGATTGGAAGAAGCTTTCAAAAGGCCAAAACCAAACTCGCTGCTGTCAAGTAAATCTTTATGGGCATCCTGTTTCCACATCCTCCTTTCACAGAGCAGCCGGTGAGTTTGAACCACTGACCTACTGGTTAGCAGCCAAATGCCTTATCCATTACACCACCAGAGCTCCTTTTAAGGGAAAGGCTTACATACATGTAAATACACTAATGACCTGGATCAAGACCAAAAAGAATTGAAGAGACTTTAGTCATTTGAGTAATTTACTAGATGACCATCTACTAAATTCTGGTATTCTATTTACTTCCCGAATATTTCCTTTAATACGAAATACCCAATACACTAACCCCAAATTTGTGAGCACGAGCCATTTATGAAGAAATAAATCTTACTATCACTGTGGACTTTTAAGGCTTAATAGTTACCAGTATTTTTTATCTACTGCTTATATTAAGTGGTTTCACAAGGTTAATGGATTTTAATTTGGATATCATTATGTTATTCTCTCTGCATTTTCCTATATGCTACACAGAAAAACTTAATCTATTGAAGCTCAGCATGTGGCTAAGTCATGATGACCTGCTGATAATTGCTGATTGACAATGTTGCACAATGGTCACTTCAGAACTCCCGTCTAGCTTCTCTCTCCCAGGGAGCCTTGTGATTATTGTGAAACATGAATCAGAATTTGAATAACATTAGTCACTCACATGATAGATCATTAGGGTCACATTTACACAAGTGGTAGCAGCACCGTTATAAAGCCACTCTCAGCATCCTTTCCAGGCAAATTAATTAATTTAGACTTCTTCAAAGCCACCTAGCAAAGACTGAAAAGTACTGGAGAAACTAATTAAACCACAATAAAGAAGCCTATGCTGATGAGTATAGTCATATATTAGACAATAAAGTCTTTTACATTTTTCTCTCTTTAGATACATGCAATATTCAATTTCAGCCATAATGGATAAAAAAGAGATATTATTGGGACAATTGAAAAAGATTAAAAGGGCTTTATGTATGGGATGGATGGATGTAGTATAATGTTAAAAACTGGTATCTGAATAAGGGGGACATGAGAATGGCCTATGTTTTTTTGCAATATGTAAATTTGTAACTGTTTGAAAACAAATTGGTGTAAAAATTCATTCTAAAGAATAGCAAAGAAAAGTATTATGAAGTAAAATGGTGATGATAACAAAAACAGTAACAG
The DNA here is from genome assembly GCF_000298275.1 of Orycteropus afer afer. Lineage (NCBI taxonomy): Eukaryota > Metazoa > Chordata > Mammalia > Tubulidentata > Orycteropodidae > Orycteropus > Orycteropus afer. Next base: position 38,022 of record NW_006922473.1, read on the forward strand.
TGTCTGCTAATCACATGTACCATAAATTTTATTTTTTATTTGAGTCAGTTTTAAACTAAAGAGTAGAAAACAGGAGTGTGATGGTATCTTTGATTTTATTGATGGGCAAATAACTCTGTGAATGTAACTTAGCTAATTTCATATATTTAGGACATTTCAATTATAGATCGTAATATAAATTTATTATGAAAATAACTGGTGCCTCATATGTTTTAGCCATGTACACTCAAGGCAGGGTACGATACAAAGGATTCATTCGATGTTGCTTATTCAGCTGCCCAATACTTTAGAAGCAATGTTGACCAGGTATCTTTATTTTTAAAAGGAAAACACTTTTTTTTTTTTTATTGTGATTTGGGTGAAATTTTACAGAGCAAATCAGTTTTCCATTTGACATTCACACACATCTTTTTTCAAATCATTGATTACAATTCCTTCCTTGTAACATCAGTTCTCCCACTTCCTCCCCATATTTCTCATTTCCATTCCTCCTTGTCTCCCAATACTTCCTGCCTTCCAAACTTTGTCCTTGGGCAAATTCTGTCCTTTTGATCTCAAAAGATTGATTATTATGAGTCTATAGCTTCCTAGAGTTATTGTTCACCTTGTAGGCCTGTGTTTTATTTTATTTATTTATTTATTTTTGACTGAAAATTCAGTTAAAGGACGGAGTTTAGTTCCAGATGCAAAGTTGTGACCCAAAGGCCATAGTTTTAGGGGTTCCATCAATCACTATCCTATCAATGAGCTTTTTTTTTTTCCTTTTTTTGATTTAGTGTGTCGTTCCACATTTTTCTCCCACTCTATCGAGGACCTTCTGATATGATCCCTTCCAGAGCATACTAGATTTATTTTGAGGTAAACATGACCTTTACAAATGAACTAGCAAAAGCCACAGAGGCTAT
>NW_006922473.1:40271-57866 GCF_000298275.1 Orycteropus afer afer
TATTCAAAGGAAGTTTTAGTAAAACTCAGTTATTATCTTAGGAAAGGTAGAACTTGCAATATCCAGAGTGGCATGTCCACAATTTATGACTGACAATGACAGGCAAAGACAAATGAATGTGAAATAAAATTTTTTGTCCCTTATTAACATGGTAATTTTGAAATATATGAAACTGATTTGCCAGTAGGGTGGAAACCATATTATATTTAATACATTTAAAAAATACACTTTCTTAGTTCTAATTAAAAATAAGAATAAATTATATTAAGTTATATTTTTTCACATTTTGAAATATAATGTTTACATTTTTTATTAAAGTTACTAACTTTTTTAAATAAATGTTCCAGTATTAACACAGGAAAAAAAATAAAACTCTTATCAAAAAGCTAAACATGCATAAAAACTTCAAAATGACAATTTTACTTGATAAGCAGGAACTAGAATTTTTCCATATCTAATTGGATAATGTACTAAAATGTACCCTTCTACAACAATGGGATCAAACATAGGAACCATTGTGAGGATGGTTCAAGACCAGGCAATACTACTTCTGTTATGTATTGGGCTAGTATGAGTTGGAAACAACTGGATGGCACCTAACAACAACAGTAACAACTTCTGCATAGTTAAAATGTAAAAAAATATAAATTAACAATTTTCGTCACTGGTAGCCAAAAAAAAAAAAAAACTCCCTTTAAATTCTATACTATCTCCTTTGGGATAGAACTTTTAATTAACAGTGCATGTAAAATATACTTATGAAGTATTTACAAAGCAGTAATTATAATAGTCAGTTGGCCAGAGAATGGGCCAGGTAGCTAACTCCCTGGCAGTTACTTGGCATAGACAAGTAGGTGACTCCAGCATAGCATCCATTTTTTGAAACATTTCAATGGGTATTTTGTCAATTCCCAGAGACTTGCTTTTCATCAATTCATGTCCAACTGATTGGAAGAGATCCATATTTGTACCCATTCCAAACCAAAGTAATCCCACAGAATGTAGAAATCATCAAACAATATCATTAATAGCACATACAAGTAAAATCTGGCTGAAGATAATTCAAAAACAGTTGAAGCAGTATATTGACAGAGAATTTCCAGAAGTGCAAGCTGGATTCAGAAGGGGGACATGGAGCAAGGGATTTCATTGCTGATGTCAGATGGATGTTGGCTCAAAGCAAAGAACACCAGAAAGATGCTTCCTTGTAGTTTATTGACAATGCAAAAGTATTCAACTCTGTGTATCATAACAAATTATGGATAATATTAAGAATAATGAGAATTCCAGAATACTTACTTTTGCTCATGAGTAACCTGAACATAGACCAGAAGGCTGTTGTTCAAACACAGGGAATACTGCATGGTTTAAAATCAGGAATGGGGTGTGTCACCATTGTTATTCAATCTCTGTACTAAGCAAATAATCCAAGAGGCTGGACTGTACGAAGAAGAATGTGGTGTCAAGATTTGTGAAAGAATCATTAACAACCAGCAATACGCTGACAACACAAGTTTGCTTGCTTAAAGTGATGACTTGAAGCACTTGCTGATGAAGATTAAACACTACAGTGTGCGGTATGAATTATATCTCAACATAAAAAAAAACAAAAATCCTGACAACTGGACCAACAAGCAGCATCACAATAAATGGAGAAAAGATTGAAGTTGTAAAAGACTTCATATTACTTGGTTCCACAGTCAACAGCGATGAAAGCAGTAGTCTAGAAATCAGAGGATATATTGCATCAGGTTAATCTGCTGCAATAGTCTTCTATAAAGTGGTGAAGAGCAATGATGTCTCTTTGAAGACTAAATTGAGCCTAACCCAATTAGGTTATTAGCTCCATATGCATAACTGGGCAATGAATAAAGAAGAGTCTGTGCCTTTGAATTATGATGTTAATGAAGAATACTGAAAGTACCAGGGACTGCCAGAAAAAAACAAGCAAATCTATCCTGGAAGAAGTCCAGCCGAAATACTCCTTGGAAGTGAAAATGTCCAGATTTCATCTCATCTACTTTGATCGTGTTGACAGAATGGACCATTCCCTGGAGAAGGACATTATGCTTGGTAAAGTGCAGGGTCAGAGAAAAAGGGGAAGACCTTCAACGAGATGATTTGACACAGTGGCTGCAACAATGGCCTCAAGTACAGCAAGAATTGTGAGGATGGCACAAGACCCAGCAGTATTTATTTCTGTTATGCATAGGGTTGCAATGAGTTAGAGCTGACTCTAGGGCATCTGACAATAACAACAACAATAATAGTGCAAGTAATAGCACCTTATGAAATTCATAAATCTTTAATAACATGTCTAATCAGATATAAAAATCATTATAATTCATGCATCTTACTGGGATGATTTTTTTTTTTATTATATATTTTTAAATATTTTAAGTTCTATTGTTATTTCAAGGGAACTCTGGTGGCATAGTGCCAAGACATTTGACTGCTAACCAGAAGACTGGCAGTTCAAACCCACCAGCCACTCCTTGGAAGAAAGGTTGGACAATTTACTTCCAGAATGATACCACCTCAGAAACCCAGGTAGGGGTTGCTATGAGTCGGATCTGACTCGACGGCAGTGTGTGTTTGTTATCTTGCTATTTCAAAGTCAACTGATTTAGCCCGTTCCACAAGTCCAATCCATCAGCCAAATACGTTTTTAATGTTTTTCCTTTGATATATTAATCCCCAGGTACTTGTTTAGTGATATGATTTCATAATCTAAAAAAGAAAAAGTAAGTTTCAAAGTTTTCTGAAATTTGTTTACCCTCTTATCTCTCAACAGATGTATCATTGGCATGTGAACATTGCTTAAGGCAATTTTTATGTTGGCTAAGCAATGCAGAGGTTTAGGCAGTTATCTCAGTTTGTTATCTACAGTGATTAAATCTACCTTAAAGCTGTTCTGGTCTCCAAATCAAGTGTGTACGCAACTAAAAGATTCAGTTAAAATTAAAAGTCCCTCTATCAATCAGCTTTTTGTTGTTGTTGTTATTGTTGTCTTTTTCCTTCATGGAAAGGGAAGTTATTGGAAAGATTATCATTGAAAATGACTAAAATCCCATATTCAACTAAGCTAATGATTCTCAAACTTAATGAGAATCACCGGAGAGGTTTCAATGAGACACTTCTGAGTGCCACCCAAGTGTTTCTGATTTGGAAGGTTTGGGATGGGACATGAGAAATTGTATTTTGAGCAGTTGAAGCTACTGCTGCTGTTGTAGACACGCTTTAAGAACTATGGACCTAAACTACTATTAGAGCATTAGTCACACTGCTGCATACTGGGTAAACTTATAAACCATCCCCAACTTCACAGCAAACAAAGCTTTAGATACAAATCAGAGGATTAGCCTTCCTCCTTGCTACCAGCTATTAACTGAGCAGCTGTCTGTTAACTATTAGTTGAGTTGCTTAGGTAAGTTCCTATTGTATTTCTCCAATTTTTTGTGAGAAAGAAACTATTGACATACTCACTATCTCAAATATTAAGCCTCACAATTCTTCAGAGTATTTGAATCAGTTCTATTAATCAGTATCTCCATTAAGGAAAATTAATATAAACCACAGCAGTTCACAAAACTATGCAAGACAAGTTTTTTGAATCAATTAGATTGATGATCAAACCAACCCCTGCAGTTATTTTCTAGACAGAATAATCAACCACCATAGTCTGCATCTGCTGAGAAGAGGATAGCTGATTCTCATAAACAGGTAATTCTATGTTTATATGTAGGGAGATATATATGTAGGTAGAGAGAGCAAAACGCACATCCAGTCACAATGATGTGTTCCGTATGGCATCATACTACATTCTGAATTTCATTTATTTAGGGACTTCCCAGATTTTGCCCATGTTAGAATAGCCAGGTAATACAGAATACTCAATGAAATTTGAAATTAAAAAAAGGATATATTTAGTATTTGTGTATGAGGATTCTTGGTGGTGCAGTATTTAAAAACCTCTGCTGCTAATCAAATGGTCAGGAATTCAAATACACCAGCTGCATGGCAGGAGAAACATGTCTTTCTGTGTCTGTAAAGATTTACAGTGTTGGAAACACTACAGGGCAGTTCTACTCTGTCCTATGTGGTCACTATGAGTCAAAATCACCATGATGACAGTGGGTTTGGGTTTATATGCCAAATGCACGTGAAACATAACAATGATTAAGGAAGACCACAGAAGAATTGATGTGTCTGAATCACATATTAGTGAATAATACTGAATATACAATGGACTGGCAGAAGAATGAACAAATCTCTCTTAGAAGAAATATAGTCAGAATGTGCCTTAGAAGCTAAGATGGCAAGATTTCATTTTATGTACTTTGGACATGTTATTAGGAGGGACAAGTCCCTGAAGAAGGACATCATACTTGGAAAAGTAGTGGACTAGTCAGAGAAAAAGAAGATCCTCAATGAGATGGTTTCACACAGAGACTGCAACAATGGGCTCAAGCATAGCGAAGATTGTAAGGATGGCGCAGCATCGGGCAGTATTTTGTCTTCTATTGTTGGGTCACTGACTCAACGGCACCTAACAAAAAAAAAATATATATATATGCACAGCACATGCTTTATGAGATACACCTATACCAGAATATATTATTTATCTGAATATAAAATTTAACTGGATATTTTATTTTTTAAACCTAGCCACTGTGTTTCACATACATTTGTTCATGTGAATTATCTGCAAGAGCCAACGACTATATATTTCTAGTTATGTGTATAATTTATTTTGAGGCTAATTGTTCAAATGAACAATTATTTTCTGAAGATAGAATTCATATTTTCAAGAAATTGTTCATTTTAACTTATGTGTGAGGTTTATTGAGATTTGTGAATGAGTGTATGTGTGTGTGCAATTTGAGAAAATTATCAATTTCATTGACAGTTTTTAATTCTTGGCATGAAATTTTCATTATATCCTATTATGATCATTTAAATGTCTATTGACTGTATAATGGTGTTTCCTTTTACATTGTTGATATAACGTATTGTACCTTATCTCCTTTACTCATAATCTTCCTAACAAATGTTTATAAATTTTACTAATTTCAAATAAAAAAGTTTCCTTTGATGTTCTGTATCTTTTTTATTGTATGATTATCTTAAATTTAATCATTTATCATTTTATTATTACTTGTTTCTTTTTAGTTTCCTTGCATTTAACTTTCTGGTTTTTTTTTTCTAATTTATTTATATTTCCATCTTTTTTAAAAATTTTCTAATATATGTACTTAAAGGTATGATTTGCCATCAAATATCATTTTAGCTGCATCACTTTACTGTTGACATACAGATACCATCTATTCCTCTCCAACGGGGCCCAGGTTACACAATGGTTAAGTATTCATCTGCTCTACAAAAGGTTGGTGGTTAGAAACCACCAGTGGCTCCTGGGGAGAAAGACCAGAAGATTCACTCCCAGAAAGATTGCTGTTGTTGTTGTTGTTGTTGTTGTTGTTATGTGTGTCAAGTCGGACCCGACTCACAGCGACCCCTCCTTGGGTTTCCGATATCACTAATGAAGTATAATGCCCAGCCTCCTTCCATGGAGTGGCTGGTGGGTTTGAACAGCCAGCCCTCTGGTTAGCAGTCAAATGCCTTAGGCACTGCGCTGTGTTGTTGTTATGTGCCGTTCCAGTTGGCCCCAACTCATAGCGACCCCTCCTTGCGTTTCCAGGCAGTATCACTACAGAAGTAGGATTGCTCAACCTTCTTTCCAAGCCTAGAAAATCCCATGGTATAGTTCTATTCTGTTATGTGGGGTCCCTATGGGTCAAAATCAACTCACTACACAACAAAAAATATGTACGTATAATTTTGGGAGAAATATTATCCACATCTATCACATGTTCTAACTTATCCTCAAAAGAATGGCTTCTATATAAATAAATATATGTGCTAATGGATTGTTAATTAATATATGTCTAAGAGGAGGTTTGGTGTGGCAGTGTCTAAGTCATTTGACTGCTAACCAGAAGGCTGGTGGTTCAAACCCACCAGCCACTCCTCAGAAGATAGACTGAGCAATCTACTTCCATAGAGATACTACCTCAGAAACCCAAGGAGGGGCCTCTATGAGTCAGAACTGACTCCACGGCAGTGAGTTTTTTGTTTGTTTTTTAAACATACCTAATAAAAAATATCATGGTTGATGTCAGATAAATCTTGGCTGAAAGTAAAGAATATCATAAAGGTGTTTAATTATGTTTTATTAACTACACAACGGCATTTTAAAATAAATAATAAAAAAAAATGTGTGTGTTAGTGTTATCTCTTTTCTCCATACATATCCAATCTGTGTGCTGAGCAAATAATCTGAGATGCTAGTCTCTATAAAGAAGAACATGGCATCAGGATAGGAGGAAGACTCATTAACAACATGCAAGATACAGATGCAAGTTGCTTTGTACTATATTAAAAAATATATACTTCTTTGGTGAAAGTGAAGAGGATTTGAAACACTTACTGATGAAAATCAAATGCTAAAGCTTTCAGTACGGATTACTTCTCAACATAAAGAAAAATAAAAATTCACAACCAGACCAATAAGCAGTATCATGATAAATGAAGAAAAGTTTGAAATTGTCAAAGATTTCATTTTACTTGAATCCAGCATCAACAGCCACAGAATCAACAGTCAAGAAATCAAATGACATACTGCATTGGGCAAATCTGTTACAAATGGTTTCTTGTAAGTATTGGAAAGATGTTGCTTTGAGAACTAAAGCACATCTGACTCAAGCCATTTTCAATAGCCTCATATGCATGTGAAAGTTAGAGAATGAATAAGGAAGACCAAAGAAGAACTGATGCATTTAAATTATGGTGTTGTCATGTGGTTATGGCATCAAACAAATCCAGTTATCCAAAACAAAGATAACGAGCAAACAGAACACAATGAAAATTGAGAGCCAAAGAGGAGAAAAACTGGCAAGGCACTAAATTAAATTGATATGATTTTATAAATTTTGCATTTGATAGTTTATTTTCCATTTCAAACTGACTGGATATTATCTCACGTTCAGTTCTCCTTCATGGACCCACATAAGAAAATGCAAGCAGCACTATAATCACGTGACTTGTGATGTGTCTTATCATGCTCAAACCAAAATGTGTCTGCAGATTGAGCATAGCCTTGTATTTGTATCTTGCTTTTGGTGATTGCTGTCACTCTCATTGGTATTAGTAGTAGTCCAGTGAACTGTGAAGACTTGAAGAAGCTGCATCAAAGGATGGAAAGTGAGTATGCAAGATTTCAAGTATTATTTCAAGATGAAAAACACTCCTGGAGCTCTACAATAAACACCGCAAGACAAACAAATGAAATTATTTCCAATTTCCTTGTAAGTACTATTTCTTTTGATTATATTAGACCTGAAAAACAAAATTGTATGTTTTTTTTTAACTTACTAATTTCCAAATATAATTTTTAGCATTGACATCCAAATTCACATGTAAATTTTATCTTATCAATTCCATTTGCTTTATAATTTTAGTTATTTTCAATTATTGAAATGTGTTTGTTGTGGTAGAACCAAATTTAAAAAATGACATAATTTTATAGCTAGGTAAGATGAAATAGCAACAAATAAGTAGAGGACAAAAACAAAAGCTCACAGAGAATAAAACAGGATTTGTTAATCCCTAAAAACAATTCCAAAATTAACTTCCATTTTAAAACGTAGTAAATCAGAAGAGATTTCTTCCATTGAACACTTATGTTTAATGGCTTCAAATCATTGTACTAGTACTGCTAGTGCTGAAATAACTATTAGAAATATGGATACAAAATAATTTATTCCAAATTCTGCATCTGTTCTTTGCTGTAGTAAAATAATAATAATAATAGTGTGGAAAATGAATCTGTTTTAGAATTTGAAATTGCCACATTTCTAGACCCTCCCTCCACCCCCCCAAACAAACAAACAAAAAAAAAAAAAACCAGAAATACAGATGCTGCTTTGTGAAATATTTAATTTATAATGATGTAAATTATTAGGTCAAAAGAAGTTTGAGTGATTGTCAACATTATAGTGGAACATTTGAAAATTCATGTTGAAGTTTCTGGATAGTAAACAAACAAGGTTCTGTAGCCAGAATATATTTTAGGGTACAAAGCTAATGGTGAAAATAAAAAGGTATGGCTACTGTATTCTCAACCAGGCAGCTCTGTATATTATTTTATTTGCAAACTATTCAATCTGAAGTCATTAAATTTTTGATTAGTTATGGATGGTTTCATTGACTGGTGCAACTTAAGTATGACTGATAAACATGAAAACAGTTCAATTGATAGAGATTATATGTTGTCATATTTAAACCAAAGACTTGGTTTTGGCTTAACTCATGAGCCAGAAATACAAATCAATGAAGAACATCTGTATCAGATAGCCGTTTTCAAACACATTGCTGCTGTCATTATAAAAATAGCTCAACATAGACTATCTTTTTGAAGGAAGAACGCAAGTGTTTACGTCCTCATAAAATGAAAATCTTGGGGTTTACTTGAAATTGTTACTCAGTTTGATTATTTTTAGCAGGTCACATCTCAAAATAGGATAACACAGGAAAGGGCAACACACTGCATATGTCTAAAAAAATTGTGAATAATTAATAAACTTAACAAAAGATAAAGTTTGATCAACAATTTTCAGTAAAATAGGAATAGTTCAATATTACAGTTTGCCTGTATATTGCTCTCCTGATCTTTCTCATGCAGATTAGCTAATAATTATTTTCATATAAATATCTCCAACAGATGGAAAACCTGTCAAGAGTTTTAGCACACTTAGTAGCTTAAAAAGTCATTAAAAAAAAAAAAAAAAACCTCACTGCTGTAGAGTTGATTCTGACTTACAGCTACACACATTGAGTTTCCGAGGTGGTGAATCTTTATGGAAGTATATTGACCCATCTTCCTTCTGCAGAGTGGCTGATGGGTATGAACTGCCAATGTTCTGCTTATCAGACAAATACCTTAGGCATGATGCCACCAGAGCTCCTAAAAATAATAATAATAATAATAATACCGGTGAAGAAATTACAAATCAAATATTTCACTATTAATGTGAAGTTTGCAAAAAATGATTTTTCTACTTGCAGAAGCCAATCCTATGACAATGCTGCCAAAGGCCAGCATTTATTTGTCAAAAAAATATATGCAACAGAAAATTTTAGAACAAAATGAATATCCAATTTTCATACCATGTGTACATTCACTTAATCTTGTAGGATGCAGTGAAGTAGGTTGTTGTCTGGAAGAAGTTGATTTTTTTTTTTGTACTTTTCAGTTACTCTACATATATTTTCCTGCCTCTATTCACATATTGGAAGGTTTTAAAGCATATTCATGTAATGATTATTAAATTTTCTTTCTAATACAAGTTGAGAAACATATATTGTAGCAATGAATGCAATCCTTTAATAATATACTCAGATTCTAAATATCTTTGAAAATATTCCTAAGGACCAGACACAAATATTGTTGTTATTGTTGTTGTTGTGTGCCATCAAGTCAGACCTGACTCATAGCAATCCCTCCTTGGGTTTCCAAGGCAAGATCACTATGGAAGTAGATTGCCCCATCTTCCTTCCAAGGAGTGGCTGGTGGGTTTGAACCGCCAGTCTTCTGGTTAGCAGTCAAGTGCCTTTATACACTATGCTACCAGACACAAATAGGAGGTATCAAAAGAGAAGCTAAGAACATCACCAACAAAATACAAATGTTAAAATATGCATTTATGTTGGTTATGTGGACTAATATATCATAGCATTTTTATTGGACAGGTCAAGCTCTCCAAGACTGAGAAGTAAATTCAAAGACTTGCACAGATCTCCGCAAGTCATTAACAGAGTATTAATTTAAGAGAAGTTTTGAAAATGAAATAAAACAAATACTGCTAAATAATGATTATCAAGCAGTTCACCATGACAGAAACATTACAAAGAAACAAGTAAATGAGAGAGCTGTTCCAGAAGTATCACTGAATGCCGGAGATCATTTTTGTATAACCACATACTGCACCATCGTTGACACACTTGAATCTTGCATAAAAAGGAAGATGAAAGTGTGTGAAGTTCTCTCAAATAGTATTTCCTTTTGAAACATAAGGATATATCTAATGAATAATGTATGAAGACATCTAAGAAATTAGTTCAGGGTTATCTCAATAATTTAAAAACAAACTTTTACTGAGAAGTGTCACAATTTCAACAGGAGAACTAAGTGTACAGATTCAGAAAAGACAAATTTCACTCATGTAGAAATGTATGATTTCGTAATAGAAGATAAAATGCCACATTTATTTCCCAATACAGAAATTGATTTATGAATATTCCTAATTTTAATGATTACAAACTGTAAAACAGAATACTCACTTTCATCCCTAAAGATCCATACCCTCACTGTTCATGTTAATGAAAAAGGTGTTTGCAAAGAAAATTCATTGGTCTGGAAAAACTCTATCATGTGATCTTTCACGTAATTTATTTCACCAAGGTCATATTTTCTAATTACTGATCCTTCTTCTTTGTTTCTAACTTTTGCATTCCCAAATCCAGTAATTATTAGTACATCTCAATTATATGTTTGATCAATTTCAGATTGCAGAACTTGGTAAGGATCTTCAATTACTTTTTCTTTGGCTACACTGTTGTTGTTCTTGTTAGGTGTTCAAGTCAGCTCCAATGAATAGCAACCCTGTATACAAAACAAAACACTGCCTGGTCTTGTGCCAACCTCGCAGTCCTTGCTGTACCCGAGCCAATCGTTACAGCCACTGTATCAATGCATCTCACTGACTAAAATGATGGTATGTAAATTCAAATAATAGTTGTATTAATTGATCTTCCTTGTAGGTATATGGATATATCCTATCACTGACAGCATTATACTTCAGACCATCCTTGAAATGTTCTTTTTGATAATGAATACAACACCATTCCTCTTCACTTTATCATCCCTGGCATAGTAGTCCATATGGTTGTCTGATTCAAAATGATCTATACCAGTCTGTGGTAGGTAAGTTGTGGTAGTCAACTTGGATGGGCCTGACTTTCTGTGGCTGGGCAGCTGTATGTAGTTATTCCCCATAATGAAATTGGTGACCAACACCATGGTGAAACCTTCAATACCATCAGTTCTGCATCATGTGCTACCTCGTGAAATGCTTGAATGTTGATCACTTAGTTTTGGTCCAATGACTCTGTGTATTCCTTCCCTCTTTTCTTGATGCTTACTGCATTGTTCAATATTTTGCCCATAGAAGCCTTCAATATAGCAATTCAAGGTTTGATTTTTTTTTTTTATTTTAGTTCTTTCAGCTTGAAAAATGTCAAGTTTCTCCTTTCCTTTTGTTTTTCTAATTCCAGGCCTTTACCATGACTAACACTTTGTCTTTTTGAGCTGTCCTTTGAAGTTTTATGTTCAACTCTTCTTCTTCATCACTTTTATCACTCATTTTAGCTACTCTATATCCAAGAGAAAGTGTCAAGATCTCTTCTGATACCCATTTTGGTCTTTTCCTGCTTTTCTGTCTTTTTAATTACCTTTTACATTCTTCATGCATGAAGTTCTTGATATAATCCCACCACTCATCTAGTCTTCAGTCATTGATGTTCACTGTGTCAAATCTGTCTTTCAGATGATCTCTACCTTCAGTTGGAATATAATAAAGGTTATATTTTGGATCTATCGAACTTGTTTTCAGAAAAAAATTTGCTGAAGATAATTTAAAAACAGTTGCAGCAGTATATTGACAGGGAACTGCCACAAATTCAAGCTGGATTCAGAAGATAAAGGAATATCATTGCTGACATCACGTGGACTAGGATGAAAACAAAGAATACCAGAAAAATATTTAACTGTGTTTTCTGGATTATATAAAGGGATTTGACTGTTTGAGTCATAACAAAAGAACGGGAATTTGCAAACACTTAAATGTGCTATGTAGCACATTTACATAGACCAAGAGGCAATCATTCAAAGAGAACAAAAGGATACTGCCTGGGTTAAAAATCAGGAAAGGTATACAAGAAGGTTGTAGCCCTTCACTAAAATTGTTCCAGCTCTATATTGAACAAATGATTCAAGAAGCTGGACTATATGAAGAAGAATGCAGCATCAGGATTGGAGCAAGACCTACTAACAATGTGTGATTTGCAGATGACATAAATTTAATTGCCGAAAGTGAAGAGACTTGAAATATTGATGAAGACCAGAGACTACAAACTTCGGTATGGATTGCACCTCAACCTAAAGAAACAAAAATCCTCACAACTCGACCAATGCATAATATCACAATAAATGAAGGAGAGATTGAAATTGCCAGAGATTTCATTTTACTTAGATCCACAATCAGCACACATGGAAGCAGCATTAAGAACTCAAACGATGTGTTGCACTGAGCAAATCTGCTGTAAAAGACCTCTATAATGTGTTAAAAAACAAAGATATCACTTTGAGGACTAATGTGCTCCTGACAAAAGCCATGATGTTTTCAATGACCTCAAATACATGTGGAAGTTGGACAATGAATGAAGAAGACCAAATAAAAATTGATGCATTTGAATTGTGGTGTTAGTAAAGAATACTGAAAATATCATCGACTACTAGAAGACTGAACAAATATGTCTTGGAAAAAGTATTTCCAGAGTACTCCTGAGAAGCAAGAATGGCCAAATTCATTTCACATACTCTAGTGAGGATGTCAGGAGCTCTGGTGGCATAGTGTCTAAGGGATTTGACTGCTAACCAGAAGTCTGGTGGTTCAAACCCACCAGCCACTCCTGGCAAGGAACGTTGGGCAATATATTTCTGTAGTGATACCACCTTGGAAACCCAAGGAGGAGTCACTATGAGTTAGATCCGACTCGATGGCAGTGAGTTTTTTGAGAGTGAGGTTATCAGAATGGACCAGTCTCTGGAGAAGGATATCATGCTTGGTAAAGTGGAGCCTCAGCAAAAAAGAAGAAAATATGGATTGACACAGTGGCTGCAGTGATAGGCTCAAGCAGAGTAAAGATTATGTGGATGACACAGAACTGGGGAGCATTTCACTCTGTTGTATATAGGGTAACTATGAGGAGGAGCTCTGGTAGCATAGTGTCAGAGGCACTTGACTGCTAACCAGAAGGCTGGTGGTTCAAACCCACAAGCCACTCCTCAGAAGGAAGGTTGGGCAATCTACTTCCATAGTGATACCACCTCAGAAACCTAAGGAGGGGTCGCTATGAGTTGTGTCCAACTTGATGGCACATAACAACAACAACAACAACATGAGTTGGAGCCATCTCAAGGGGACATAACAACAACATTGCTTTTATTTTCTGGGATCAGTAAGTAAAATTCCCTTTGATAATACCGTGGGACTATGAAGAAGAAATAGAAGTGTTTGAGAAGTTGCTGCAAGGAGTTTATAAGAATTTTCCTTGGAGCAGTTGATCTCTAACTGTAAAGGGACCACCATTTCTTATAGAGTAAATAACAGATTAAACAAACAAACAAACAAAAACCTACAAAACTGACTGCCGTCCCATCAATTCCAACTCATAGCAACCCCATTTGGATTTCCGAGGCAACTAATCTTTATGGAAGTAGATTGTCCAGTCTTCCTTCCACAGAGTGGCTGGTGGGTTTGAATCACCAACCTTCTGGTTAGCAGTCAAATATCTTATGCATTATGTCACCAGAGCTCCTTAAGTAACAGACTAAAAGGGGGGGGGGCACCTTAGGGGACATTAAGAAAGAACAATATGCCCCACCTCTCAAGCATAGGTCTTCTCCTTACTTCTCTCTAACCTTTAGTTAGTTCCTTCCAGAGATTAAAAGAGACTTGCCTGATTGGTGAGATTGGGAGAAAGAACATTAAAACAACAGGCATTCCTTTGGTCTATCTTTGTTATATTATTAAAAGAAAAAAAAAAAAAAAACCTCACAGCCTTGGAGTTGATTTGACTCATAGTGACCCTTCGTTGGTTTTCCCAGGTGGTATCTCTACAGAAGTAGGTTGCCCAGTGTTCCTTCCAGGAGTGGCTGGGGGGATTGAACAGCCAGCTTTCTGGTTAGCAGTCAAATACCTTGGGCACTGTGCTGGCCTTAGTCCCAGACTACTCTGATCTTGCATTTTTTAAGTTTTACATGGGCAGTTCTTTATTTGTTAGGGCCATATCCTAACTTTTGTCTGTCACTGCAGAAAAATAAATGTAACTCTTGCCTACTTGCCTTCAGGTTGACCTTCCTCCAGAAACTCAAAATTTATAAGTAATAAGTCTAATATTTTTTTTTTATTTTTGTCTGCCTGATTTTAACTTCATAAACTGGATGAGTAATGGAGTCATATTTATTACTCCAAACCTAACAGCACACATAACAATGCATCTCTGCTTCATTGCTTTCTCTTCATTCAAAACATTATTTTCGTTTTGTCCTAAGGAACACTTTCTTATTAATTTTGCCTGTTCTGCCTAGGTACTACGAATACTGTGAACACTTTTGTGATTCTGCCAACAGTACCTTCTTCAATGTGTCCATATTATTTGTTGTATTTCTATATTATTTCCAGAACCATATTCATTTGTTGTTGTTATGTGCCATCAAGTTGGACCTGACTCATAGCAACCCCTCCTTGAGTTTCTAAGGCAGTTTCACTATGGAAGTAGATTGCCCCATCTTCCTTCCAAGGAGCGGCTGGTGGTTTTGAACCACCAGCCTTCTGGTTAGCAATCAAATAAGCACTATGCTACCAGAGCTCCCCCATATTCATTTAGATTATCACATTTTCATGTCCGTCTTTACTGTTGAGTTGTCATTGCTGTACTGGATATTCTGGTACAAATCAAAGATCCTAAATCAAGCAGGATTTCACTAAATGATGTTAAATAAATTAATACATTTTATCAAATTTTTAATATTTCTTCCCTATGCACCTTTTAAACCCCATTGTCATTGAGTTGAATCCGACTCATAGCTACCCCTCTTGGGGTTTCTGAGGCAATATCACTATGGAAGTAGATTGCCCTACCTTTCTTCTGAAAAGTGGCTGGGGTTTGAACTGCCAGGCTTCTGGTTAGCAGTAAAATGCCTTAGGTAACAACCAGGCACTCCTGGGAAGGAAGGTTGGACAATCTACTTCCATAGTGATACCGCTTCGAAAACCCAAGTAGTGTTCGCTATGAGTGGTATAGAAGGCAGTGATTTTTTTTTTTTTTGATGACCTTTTGGGAGCTCTGGGGGCATAGTACCTGAGGCATTTGACTGCTAACCAGAAGGCTGGTGGTTCAAACCCACCAGCCACTTCTTGGAAGTAAGGTTGGGCAATCTACTTTGGTAATAATACCACCTGGGAAACCCAAAGAGGGGTCACTATAAGTTGGATTGGTCTCCATGGCAGTGCATGTGTATGCAGATGTATGCACCTTTTATTTTCAAGATAACCTTTACAAAAACATAAAAAACTACTGCCCACAGACAAAATCTACCTTTAAAGTTTAATAGTGAAAAACAGTTTAAATGTGCCTGTGACAAAAGATTGAGCAATTGTGGCAGAGATGTTTAGTTTGGCAAAACCTAAAACAACTACTATCTGTTTTTTACAGTAAAATTTTCCCTGTGTCTACTACAGAGTATGAAGTTTTAGGAATATACCAGAACATTGTAGTCTCATGATTCAAAATGATCTTTAATCTCATCTTAATTTCTCAATATGTTCTTATATAGTCTTTATTTTCAAGATAGTGTATATATGTATATTTCTTTTTCTTTACCAGATAATTTAGTCATATGACACTTGTAGTGCTTAAATGGTGTCCTACAAAAATCCATGTCCACTAGAACCTCAGAATGTGACCTTATTTGGAAATAAGATCTTTGCATGTGCAATTAATTAAAGATCTCAAGAGAGTATCATCTTGGATTTAGGGTGCAACATAAATATATGACTGATATTTCTGAGGACAAGACACACAAACACAGAGAAGATTGCTATATGAAGATGGAAGCAGAGATTGGTGTTATGCTGCCACAAGTCAAGTGTCACCAGTAGCTACCGGAAGCTGGAAGAGGCAAGGGCATATTCCCCTGCCAAATTTTTCAGGGGGAGTGTGGCCATCGCAACATCTTGAGTTTGGACTTCTGGTGTCCAGAACTGTGGAAAAATTAATTTATTTCGTTTTAGTCCCCAGTTTGTGGGAATTCTTTTCTGCAATCCTAGGAAACTAGTTCAGCACTATGATATTTCTATTGGCATTTTAAGATAGTTTAAACATGTCATTTTTACTTAAAGATTTCCTTATCATGTTGTTGTTGTTGTTGTTGTTATGTGCCATCAAGTCAGCCCTGACTCATAGCGACCCCTCCTTGGGTTTCCGAGGCAGTATCACTACGGAAGTAGGATGGCCCAACCTTCCTTCCGAGGAGTGGCTGGTGGGTTTGAACCGCTAGCCTTCTGGTTAGCAGTCAAGCGCCTTAGCCACTATGCTACCAGAGCTCCCTTCCTTATCATAGGTTCCCATAATAATCGATTCTGAGGTAAAACCAAAAGAATACAAAAGCACGAAACAGCAACAACTAAAAACGTCAACAATGTACTATGCTTATGAGCTGACACTTCACTGGGAAGGCATACCCAGGGAGAGAAGAATGAGGGAAAAAAATTATAAGAGAGGTGGATATGAGGAAAAACAAATAAAAGTGGTTGCATTATCAACCTGCCCACAACTTTATATTCAGAGAGGATGATTGCTCTGTCTCACACATTATCTTGAGAGGTTTTTGAACTGCTGAAATTTCAAGCATTTTTTTTTAAATGCATTTTATTGAAATATAATTTAAGTACAGTGAAATACACAAAACTAAAGTGACATGGGTCAATGCATTTTTATTTTATTTTTTTATTTTTTTTCAGTGTTTCCTCTCCTCCCCTCCCACCCCTGGCAACCAACAAAGAAAGTAAGAAAGTTTCCCTCCATATATAAACCTTTCCTGGACCCTCTACAATAATTAACTAATACTATATTTGTCCTTCTGTGATTGACTTATTTCATGCAGCATAATGTCCTCCAAGTTCATCAATATTATGCAGTGTTTTGCAGACTCTACATTTTTATTTAGTGCTGCATAGCATTCCATTATGTGTATGTACCATAGTTTGGTCATCCACTCTTCCACTGATGGGCACGTAGGTTGATTCCATCTTTTTGCTATTGTAAATAGTGGTGTGATGGACATGAGCATGCATGTATCTGTTCTTATCCTGGATCTCATCTCTCTAGGATATATATCTAGTAATGGGATTGCTGGTTCAAATGGTATCTCCAATTCCAACTTTCTAAGGAATCACTATATTGCTTTCCACAGTGGTTGTGTCATTTCACAGTCACACAAGCAGTGTATGAGAGTCCCAATCTCTCCACATTCCCACTAGCATTGTTATTTTTTGTTTCATTGAACTTTACCATCAGTGCTGGAGTGAGACGGTATATTTCATTGTTGTTTTGATGTACATCTCTCTGATGGCCAATGATTGTGAGCATCTTTTCATGTATTAGCTGACCACCTGAATATCCTCCTTGGTG
>NW_006922473.1:58108-67182 GCF_000298275.1 Orycteropus afer afer
TTTCATTTTTCTTTGAGGTTACTCTGTGATTTATAGTTTTCTTCCCAAGTTCAGAAGAGTCCATTCTATCTTGTAGTTGTTTTGACTTCCCTAACATCTAGATATTCTGTAATGACATAGATTTTTTTTTTCCCTCCTTTTGGTTTGTAGGTGTCCTCATTTGCCAGTTGGTGTCTCTGGTTTCCTGCTTACAATCTTGTAGGATTATTTACTTTGCATATTTCCATAGCTGGGTTGGTTTCTGGGTTATATCATAATGTGTGTTAATGGTCAGTTGGTGTTGGCTGTTGTTGCTTCTCTGTCCAAAGGGCTCCCTTTAGCATCTCTTGTAAGGTTGGTCTGATTTAAAAAAATTCCCTTAATTTCTACTTATCTGGAAATGTCCTAATTTCACCATGATATGTGAGGCACAATTTTGCTGGGTACATAATTAGTTGGAAATTTTTCTCTTTCAGTGTTTTATATATTCCATCCCACGGTCTTCTCACCTGCTTGGTTTCTGTTGAGAAATCCGAGCTTAGTCTTATTGGTTGCCCCTTATAGATAACTTTTCACTTTTCCTTTGCTACTCTCATGATTCTTTCTTTGTCTTTTGTTTTGGTGAGTTTGATGATGATATGTCTTGCTGTTTTTCTTTTGGGGTCTATCCTGTTTGGGGTTTGTTAGGCTTCCTGAATGGATATATTCTCATCTTTCATCATATCAGGGAAACTCTCCTACAAAAAATCTTGGACAATTTTCTCAGTGGTTTCATTTTTCTCTTTCTGTTCTGGAATTCCAGTGACACATAGGTTATTCCTTTTGAGGGTATCCCACATGAAACTTAGGTTTTCTTCATTTTGTTTTGATTTTTTTCTGATTGATCCCTTTCCAAAGAAGCATTCAGGTATTTGTCTTCAATCTCATTAATTCTGTCTTCCATTGCATCAATTCTACTCCTTTTCCTTTTTGTTATCTTTTTCTGACAATTTAGTATTAATCTTCTGGATTCCTATCTGTAGACTTTGAATCATTTCTAATTTTTCATTTATTTTGTCATTTTGTTCTTGTGTTTTTTCCAAAATTCTTCTAGGGTTTTGTCTGTGTTTTCCTTGGTCTGTCTCTCAGTTCTTTGGAGACATCTAAATATAATTCTTTTGAATTCCTCATCAGGGAGTTCCAATGCTGTGTCTTCCTTAGGGATGTGTTTTGGATCTGTATCCTAGTCCCTTGTTTCTCCTGCTTTTTCTTGCTTCTTTGTGTAGACTGTGATGCTCTATTGTCTCCAAGGCATTGTGATGTTTTTGTGTTTATATTTAATTGATGGTTATATGTTGGAGTGACTTGCCCACAATTTTTGTTTTCTTTGTTGTGTTTTTATGTTATCTATACAGGCAGGGCACTGTGCTGTGCTTCTCTATTCACTAGTTGACAGCACTTATACACTCACCACCTATCTCCTTTGTCAGCCCCTTGTATGTTTTTGCCAACCCCAGCAAACAGAGCCTGTTCTTAGGTCCCTGGAGTCCAAATTAGAATGCTATCACTTTAAAATCCAAATTGGTTGTCACTTGTAAACATTCAAAATAGTTGCACCCTCAGTCACTTTAAATATCCAAATGGCCACCACTTGTAAATATTCAAAATGGCTGCTGCCTCGGTCACTTTAACTATCCAAAATGGCTACCATGTGTAAATAATCAAAATGGCTGCACCCTCTGGAAAGCAGAAAGTCCACAGCTCAGGTTGTCTCCTTCCTTGTTCTTTCCCTTCCTAGTCATAGGCCACCAGAGCAGTTGTCTCTGCAGCCCTTGGTGACCAGGACTGATCTTTAGGTCAATTCTCAAGTCCCAGCACCATTTGCAAATATTCAGGCTATTGGTCTCATCAGAGTAGCTGACAGTCAGCATCTCCGACCATCTCTGTACTCACTGTTTTTGTTCAGGTTTTTCCACTAATTGGTGCCTAATCCACTTCTGTATAGTTCCTTTCAATGCTTAGGGTTCCAGAATTATCTTCTGTACCTCTGTCAATTGTTTTTCTTTTCTTTGTTGAAGAGGGTCTGTGTCACTTGTCTGCCTATTCCTCCATCTTACCGGCAGTCTCCCCAGTAGATGTGTATTGAATGTTTACTATGTCAAAGTCCTCATGGGGGATAGATGAGGAATTAATTTCCCTGTCTGTGCCTATAAACCTTGATTTCCATCTTGACACTTCCAACTACCCCAAAATCTCCAGCTACTCAATTTCAAGCATTCTTAGAATGGGGACAGAGAACAAAAGGAAAAAGGAAGAATTCACCCACTGGCACCCATTTCCTATCAGTCACAGTGCAACTAGGGGGCATATGCTCCCATGCACTCCATTAACACCAACTGGTTTGTCTTCTCATCACAACTACCATAAAAACTTGGTCTCAATACAATAGCAGTAGCCTCCACAATATGGGCAATGAGTTATAAATTTAACTCAAATGAATAAAAACACGGCAGAATCACCTAGTCATAATGTTAAGATTAGTTTCCTGAGCATGCAGAGTAATTGAAAAAGTTATCATACAACTCTTACAGTTAAACATATCTCAGAATACATTGAAGTAAGGAAGCTTCACAAGTACTCCTCCCCACCTTCTTTAGAACAAATTATCACAGTGTCATGAAGCTGAGCATCGTATATGAAATGTGGAAATGTGCTTGTTGTGGATAACACAAGTGCTCAATTCTGAATCTAGTTCTTTTAATGACATTGGTAAATTCTAATCTTAGAATTAGGCACTACACTACGAGAGCTCCCATTTTTCACCTGTTTTAAACCTTCTATAGAAGGCTGAAAATGTGAAATTAGAGAAAGCTACTCTTTTACAAAATTGATTTCAGAAATTGCTGATGCAGTTTATAATTAATTATTTTCATTTGATAAATTGCTGATCATATTAGGGCTATTGAACTTACACAACAAGAGGTTTGCATATTATTTACACAATTCTGGATATAATTATTTTAATGACAATGGCAAATTCTACTCTTGTGCTTTTTATTAATATATGTGTGTGTGTATAAATATATAAAATTAATTATATAGTAAGATATTCTATTTCCATATGCTTAAAAGCAGAAATATAAAACACTCATTTATATTTTGGATTAAAAACTTGAAAATGTATAAGCATGGGAATTTATTTTTCCATAACCCAAAGCTAGCTTTAGTTGGAAGGTTACTGGTAAAACGTTCTATTGAAATGCTTGGACTATGCAAAAACAGTGAATATTTATTCTAAAAAACGCTGCTTTGAAAGAACAGTCCAGAAAAGTGGATAGCCCTTGGTAGTAATGAATAATATAAGAGAAGTCCAGTTTAGCTGGAGAGTGGTTAACACTGGGCAATGTTGGAGTTGAAGACATGACTTTGTATGTTATTTCAAGTATAATAAGGAAGCAATGACAGATTTTCAACATTAAAGGCAAGTCAAGAAACCTATATTTTTAAAAGGTCTCTCTGCTGTGTTGAAATTGAAGAGTGGCAGTAGAATTGAGGAGATATTTTATAAAGCAATTATAGGCAGAGCTGATAATAGCTTTGACTAGAGTGTTAAAGAAGAATTTAGTGTGCAATAATCAATAATGGCAATGGCAATAATAATAGTAATGATAAATGTCTTTAATAGTCCAGTATATTTAGAAGAGAGAGGTTATGTTTTATATGGAGTCTATGTTATATAAAGTAGAAAGTGATGTCAGAACATGCTGAATCATCATGAATAAATTGTGAGGAAAGTGGCCTGAAATTTCTAGTGAAATTAAATTGTGACAGTAGAGTTTTTGAGCAAGTGAGATATAGGCTAGACATTTTTGTTGGGAGACAAACTTCCTGAAATCAAATTTCAAAGGTGGCTCAAAATCTGGACATAAAAATTCCAGAGGTTAGCCGAAGCAGTAGATAGCTGAGTTGGAAGGAAAAGAAATTTACTGGAGATGAGACAGTCTGCAAGTTCAGAGTATCAAACAGCTAATTACTGTGGAAGTTGAATTCACTGTGATTAATAGCAGGAGTTGGGGAGAGAGGAAGACACTGAATCAGGATCAAAGTGTTCAATAAAAGAGATAAAGTGACCTGAAATTTAAAGTAAGATTTTTCAATCAAATGATTCAATTTTAAAGCAATCTAAATGTTGAGATTGCAAATAAAATTGCAATGGCAAATTGAAATAATATACTACACAGTAATATCATTTCTAATGTAGGATAATTATGTTGTATTTTAGATTATGTAAATTGGAGCATAGTTATTTCAGCTTTAGCATAGCAAAGCACTTTGAAAGTGTTAGGGATGAAATGCTAAAACTATACAAAAAAATAACATTACAAAAGCAAGTTTATCCCCAAACTCTCCACCTGTAATGTATTTTATTTTTCTTGTTTTGTTTTTATGAGTAGTAAGCAAGATCATTTAAATAGTTATGCAGTATTTAATATGCTTCCAGAATCCTTTCCTGTGCTTTATTTATCTATGTGTGTGTGTATATATATATATATATATATATATATATATATATTTCAAAACAAACCAATTGCACAAAGGCAATGATTAGTTCAGTTTGAAATTGTTGCCAAACTAAGTAAATAAAATTCATAAAGAAATTGCTACAGTTATTTATATGGACCATAAATACAGATATAAAGAAACATGCCTTTAGAAGTGATTTACTGATCTGAAAGAGAATATGTTATCTGGTGTTTCCAGTTGACATATGGATAATTTTTGATTGAATGTGTCAAAGAAAAATCTATAATAATCACAGGAGTCTTAGAAATTTTAAATGATGCTTGATCATACAGCATTATTATTACCTGAGAATCAGGAAGGTTTTGCTTTCAGGAAAGAGCTTACTGATTCAAGACGTCTTCAAATTGTATGTACTAGTTGTTCTTTCCCACCCTTTCTATCAGTCCAATACAAGCCAGCATCCTCTTATTGAGCAAAAAATAGGATGTAGCAGTCTTAGATTACGAACTCTGAAAAGAATGGGTGAATGAAGTTCAATATAAAATATTCATTTTGGGGAGATTCAACCATAATCATTGACTAGTATTAAATATTATCATTTTTAAACTTTTTATTGTGATTTGGGTGAACACTTATAGAGCAAATCAGTCTTCCATTTAACAATTGACAAACATTTTGCTTCATGTCATTGATTTCAATCCCCTACATATAACATCAACCCTTCCACTTCCTCTCTGTGTTACTTATTTTTATTCCTCCTTCTCTCTTAACACTTCCTGCCTTCTGAACTTTGCTTTTGGGATAATACTGTCCTTTTGATCTCAATGGGTTGATTATTCTAAGGACTGTGTACCTTTATAAAGTTATTTTTCATCTTTACCTATTTTTACTGAAAATTGAGCTATGGGAGTAAGATCAGTTCTAGGTCCAAAGGGTGACCAAGGACCATAGTCTTGGGAGTTACACCAGTCTCTACTTGACTGGTAAGTCTTGTCTTTTTTATGATGTTCAATTTTATTCCACATTCTCCTCCCACTCTATGCAGGACCTTCTAATGTAATCCTATCTAAGCAGTAGGTCGCGATAGTCAGGAAGCATCTAGCTCTTCTGGTCACAATGTTGTGACATGGAGATTGAGGTGCATGAGGTTCTTTAGTCCTTTAGACTAATTATTTCAATGTATCATTTATTTTCCTCACTCTTCTTTGTTCTGGATGGGGAGAGAGGAATTATTGCACCTTACATGACTACTCCCAAGCTTTTAAGACCCCAATCTCTATTCAGTAAAGTAGGATGCAGAACATTGTCTTTGTGGACAAGCTTATGTCAATTGATCTTGATGACTCCTGAGACTACTGTCCTGAGTCCTCAGGCCCTGCAAATCACTCCCTCAGGGTCTTGATTATGACTATGCAGTTTTCATAGTAACATCATGATGAATGGAGAAAAGATTGAAGTTGTCAAAGATTTCATTTTACTTGAATCCACAATCAAAACCCAGGTAAGCAGCAGTTAAGAAATCAGATGATGTACTGCACTAGGCAAATCTGCTACACAAGATATCTTTAAAGTTAAAGAGCAAAGATGTCGCTTTGAAAACTAAAGTATACCTGACCCAGGCCATGATATTTTCCATAGCCTATATGCATGTTAAAGTTGGACAATAAATAAGGAAGACCAAAGAAGACTTGATGCCTTTTAATTGTGGTGCTGGCAAAAAATACTGAAAATATTGTGGACTTCCAGAAGAAAGAACAAACCTGTCTCAGAAGAAGTACATCCAGAATTCTTCTTAGAAGCAAGAATGACTGGACTTCATCTCTCATACTTTGGTTATGCTCTCACAAGGGACCAATCCCTGGAGAAGGATAAAGTTGAGACCCAGTGAAAATGGGGAAGACCATCAACAGAATGGAATGACACAGTGACTACAGTGATGTGCTCAAGTATAGCCACTATTGTGAAGATGGTGCAGGACTAGGCATTGTTCTGTTCTGTGTTACAGATAGGATCACTATGAGTGGGAACAAACTCAACAGGACCTAATAGCAACAACAATAAATTTTCATAATTTTATCCCCTGTATGCTCTGGTAGCACAGTGACTAAGTCATGTGATTGCTAACCAGAAGGTTGGCAGTTCAAACACACCAACCACTACATGAAAGCAAGACTAAGCAAACTACTTCTGTAAAGATTTACTACCTCAGAAACCCAATGTGGGTCACTATGAGTCAGGATTGACTCAGTGACAGAATTTTTTTTTTTTTTTATGCTCTATTATATTCATGGATATATTGGCAGCATGTGTAAAAACATGCATAGAATGTCCCATTCTCCTTCCTATACCTGTTCAGCTTGTGTGCCTATCTATGTATCTACTTGTATACTGTTGATTATTGTTATTACTGTTATTGCAAGACTGAGTATGAATTATCATTTATCTCTTTTGCCTCTGAATCTTATACTAATCTCAACATCTTTGTCTCCTTGATCATTGTGTGCTGACTTCCCCCTTATTGAACAGTGACTCTGTCTTCAACCAAGTTAATATGTGTCTACTCTTTACTTCATGTTTTAACCTCCTTTCCTCCTCTCCAACCCTGGTAACCATCAAAGAATATTTTTTTTATGTGAAAATGTTTGCTTGACTTTTTAGAATAATGATCTCATATAATATTTGTCCTTTTGTGATCGACTAATTTCACATAGCATAATGTCCTCTAGGTTCATCCACATTATGAGTTGTTTGGTAGATTCTTCATTGTTCTTTATGATTGTGTAGTTTACCACTGCATGTATGTAACATAGTTTGTTTATCCATTCCTCTACTGATAGTGATTTAGATTGTTTCCACTATTTTGTAACTATGAATAGAGCTGTGATGAACATGGATGTACATAGAACTTTTGATATCATGGCTCTCATTTCTCTAGAATATATACCTAGTAGTGGGATTTCTGGATGTTTTGGTTTTCTAGTGGTGTTCTAACAGAAAATACCACAAATGGGTGGCTTTAAAAAAACAAGAATTTGTTCTCTTACAGTTTAGGAGGCTAGAAGACTAAGTTCAAAGTGCCAAGCTCTAGGGGCTGGGTGAAAGTTCCCCAACCTTGGGCTTCAGATCTTCATCTTGCTCTTCATTTACTGAACCTTGAGGCTTTTCTTAATTCAGGCAGCTAAGGCTAGCAAACCCAAGAGCAACAAGTAAAATGGCAAAGTGCCAAGATTATCAAACAACACAGCTGACCACTAGTTCAAGTCCAGAAAAAGTCTCAAGATAGGCAGGCACAGTATGCTGCTGAATGAAGATTCATCTATGTGCAGGGTCCAAGAGTGCCAAAAAGCTACAAAGACCTTTCTCAAAACTTCTCCTCATATACTGGAAGCATACCACATCCCTAAGGTTATTCAGTTTTCCAGTAGATTCCACAATGAAACTGATTATCAATTTCATTATAGTGAATAACTACATCCAGCTGACCAGACATTCAAAATGAGGCCCAGCCAAGTGGACCTATAACCTTAATTACCACACTGAATCATGATATTTCTATTGCCAGCTTCTTAAGGAAGCACCATACCATTTTCCACAGTGGTTGAATCATTTTGCACTCCAGCCAACAGTTAATGAGGTTTCCATTTTCCACACCTTCACTAGCATTTGTTGTTTTCTGTTTTAATTTTTGTTTGCTTATTTTTAGATCTGGGATGAGAAGATAACTCATTGTTGCTTTGATTTGTTGCTGCTGTAGTTAGGTGGTGTTAAGTCATCTCCTTCTCATAGTGACCTTATGTACAACAGAATGAAATACTGCTCAGTCTTGTCCCAGCCTCACAATCCCTACTATACTCGAGCCCATCACTGTAGCCACTGTGTCAATCCATGTCATTGAGAGTCTTCCTCTTTTTCGTTCACCTTCCACTTTGCCAAGCATGATATCCTTTTCCAGGGAATGGTTCTTTCTGACAACCTGACAAAACCAGATGAGACAAAGTCTGGCCATTCTCTCTTTTAAGTAGCATTCTGGCTGCATTTCTTCCAGGACAGATTTGTTAGTTCTTTTAGAAGTCCAAGGTACTCTCAGCATTCTTCACCAACACTACAACTCAAAGGCATCAACTCTTCTTCAGTCTTCCTTATTCATTGTCCAGCTCTCACATGCATATGAGGTGACTGAAAATACCACGGTTTGGGTTAGGTGCACATTAGTCTTCAAAGAGACAACTTCTTCAGCACTTGAAAGAGGGATTTTGCATCAGATTTTCCCAATGCAATATGTTTTCTGATGTCTTGACTGCTGCTTCCATTGGTGTTGATTGTAGAACCAAGTAATATGAAATATTTGACAACTTCAATCTTTTTTTCCTTTTATGATGATGCTGCTTATTTGTCCCATTGTGAGGATTTTTGTTTTCTTTATACTGAGGTATAATCCATACTGCAGATTGTATTCTTCCATTTTCATCACTAAGTGCTTCAAGTCATCCTCACTTTCAGCAACCAGAGTTGTGCCGTCTGCATATTGCAGGTTGTTAATGATTCTTCCTCCAATCCTGATGTCACGTTTTTCTTCATATAGTCCAGCTTCT
>NW_006922473.1:86023-88292 GCF_000298275.1 Orycteropus afer afer
TGAATCTTTCAATTAGTTCCAGTTAGTTTCTTGCTGAGTCTTTGAGATTTTCATTTGACTGTTAACCAGAACCACCAGCCATGTCTTAGAAGGAAGTCTGGACAATCTACTTCTATAGTGATACTGCCCCCAGAAACCCCAGGAGAGGTAGATATGATTCAGATTCAACACAATGGCAGTGAGTTTTTTAATGGGATTATGTCATCATAACAACAACAGCAACAACAATGTCATCTTTAAATAGAGATAGTTTTACTTGTTCTTTGTCATTTTGGAAACCTTTTATTTTCTTCTATTGCCTTATTAGTCAGGCTTGGATTTCTACTACAATATTGACTAAGCATGATATAACATGTATCCTTGTATCTGTTAGTAAGGGAAAGGCTTTCAGTCTTTCTCCGTTTAGAATAATGTTGGCTATTGACATTGTGTATATGCCATTAGTTATGTTTAGGAATTCCCCTTCTATTCGTATTTCACGCAATGCTTTTTTTTTTTTTTTAAATTAAGAATGGATGTTGTATTTTGTCAATGCTTTTCTTTGTTGATTGATGTGATCATATGGTAATTTCCTATGTTTTATTTATGTGGTGGATTACCTAGATTGTTTTTCTAATGCTGAACCATACTTGCATACATGGTATGAATCTCACTTGGCCATTATTCATTATTTTTTTGATATGTTGTTGGATTTTATTGGTTAGGATTTTATTGAGGATTTTGAATCTATATTCATGAGGGGTATTGGTCTTTAATTTTATTTTTTAGTAATGCCTATCTGCTTTGGTATCCATATTATGTTTGCTTCATAAAATGAATTTTAGAATATTCTCTCCTTTTCTTATTCTGAAATAGTTTGAGAATAATTTGTGTCAGCTTTTCTCTGAATGTTTGGTAGAATTTACCAGTGAAGCCATCTAGATCAAGAATTTTATTTCTGGTAGTTTTAATAACATGTTCAATTTCCTCTTGTTTTACGTATCTGTTCAAATTTCCTACCTCAGTCTGTGTTAGTTAGGGTAGGTATGTTATTTCTTAAAATCTATCCATTTATTCTATGTTTTCAAATTTGTTGGAGTACAGTTCTTCATAGTAACCTGTTATTATCCTTTTTATTGCAGTTGGTTCTGTTTGACATTGCCCATTTTATTTCTTTTTGTGTTATTTGCATCTTCTCCTTCATTTCCTTTGTTAGATTTCCCAATAGTTTGTTGATTTTGTTAATTACAAAAAAAAAAAAAAAAAACCTTAACCCAACATCTCCAACAATTAGAAAAAGAACAGGAACTAAAAAAAAAAAAAAAAGCCTGTAGTCTTATTGATTCTACTGTATTTCTGTTTTATCTATTTCTGCTCACATGCTTATTTTGTTCTGTGCTGATATCGATTGTAGGCTTATTTTGCTATTCGTTCTAATTGTTAGAGATGTTATATTAAGATGTGTATTTTAGCTCTTTCTTCTTTCTTGATGTATGCATTTATTGCTATAACTTGATCTCTGAGTACTGCTTTTTCTGTGTCACAAAGGTTTGGGTATGTTTTGTTTTCATTCTTGCTTGATTCAAGGAGGTTTTTTTTTTTCATTTTTTTTTGTTACTTATGAGTCTAAAGCAGGATATTATTCAGTTCCCATGTGTTGCATTTTCTTCCTATAGCTTTTTATTGTTGATTTCTAATTTTATAGCATTGAGATCTGAGAAGATGCTTTGTAATGATGTTTTGTTTTAATATTTTTAAATTTATTAAGTTTTGCTTTGTAGCCTAACATGTGATCAACTTTGGGAATGTTCCATGTGCACTAGAAAATAATATATATATATATATATATATATATATATATATATATATATATATGTTATTCTGTTGTTGGGTAGAGTATTCTGTATATGCCTATAAAATCAAACTTGTTGATTGTGTTATTTAGTTCTTAGTCCATGTTAAGTTTCTTTCCAGTAGTTATATTATTCATTGAAAGGGTGTGTTCAAGTCTCCTACTATTACTGTGAAGTTTTCTATTTCTCTTTTCAATTTTGTTAAAGTTTGATTTGTGTATTATAGGACTCCTTGGGTGGAAGTTATTTATTATGGTTATGTCCTCTTGTTTGATTGCCTTTTTAATCATTATCAGATATCGTCCTTGTCCCTTAGGCTGTTTTTTTCCTTAAAGTCTGTTTTATCAGAAATTAATATTGCCATTCCTGCTCTTTTTGGTTGTTGTATATTTATCCATCCTTTGATTTTTAGTCTGTTTTTGCCTTTGTTTCTAAGA
>NW_006922473.1:88517-89215 GCF_000298275.1 Orycteropus afer afer
AGAATACTTTGTAATTTATTATTTTATTTCTGTGTTAGTCTGGGTTCTCTAGAGAAGCAAAACCACTAAAGCTTATATAGAAAGATAGAGAAAGAGAAATTTATCTTAGAAAAATGGTCACACACTTATAGAATTTAGCAAGTCCCAAGTTCTTGGATCAAACATCAAGATGGAGGCTTTTCCCAACTCATCCAGCTGCAGGAGCTGAAGAGCTCAAAGATGGTAGGCAGTTCCAGCTATTGACTCCAATGAATGATGAATCCAATATCTCCTGGCCGAATGGTGGATTATTCCCCCACAGACAATTGTAGGCAGCAAAACAAGATCCTAATCCACAGAAGAGTGTCTCTTTTCCCAGGATGTCCATAAATAAACTGGAAGCAGGCCACACCCCCAGGGAAACTCCCTTTCAATGGATTGGCTGCTCAAAACATATACATCTAGCCCCATCATGGGAACAGCCCACATCACAATTGCTTAAACTACACAGAATTGTGGTCCAGCGAAGTTGACACACAGCTCCAACTATCACAATTACCAAATTTAAAACAATCTGTTCTATCTTGAAATAATCTCAACTTCCTCTCCATTTGGAAGTAATTAAACTACACTATTTATTCCCTTTTTTGCCTGGTGGTTGTCCTCATTTACAAATTGATGCCTCTGGTTCCTTGTTTTCAGTCATATAGGTTTATTTT
>NW_006922473.1:89491-90838 GCF_000298275.1 Orycteropus afer afer
ATGGTTATTTCCAAGAAATCAGAGCTTAGTTTTATCAGTTGTCCTTTGTAGGTAGCTTTTTGTTTATCCTGAGCTATCTCAGGATTCTTTCTTTATCTTTGGTTTTAGAAAATTAGATAAGAATATGGCCTTCATGATTTTCTTTTGGGGTCTATCCTGTGGAGGAGGTTTGTTGAGTTTCTTTAAGGCATATCTTCTCATCTTTCATCATATTAGAAAAGTTCTCTTCCAACAAATCTTCAACAGTTTTCTCTATTTTCTTTTTCCTTTTTGTCTCTTCCTTTCAAGAATTTTTATTGTTGTTATTGTTTTTAGGTGTTACCAAGTCAGCTCCGAATCATGGCCACTCTGAGTACAACAGAATGAAACACTGCTTGGTGCTGTGCCAGCATCACAATTCTTGCTGTCCCTGAACCCACCATTGCAGCCAATGTGTCAATCCATCTCATGGAGGCCTTCCTCTTTTTTGTTGACCCTCCACATTACCAAGGATGATATCTTTTCTAGTTACCTAGTGCCGCTCTGACAGGAATATACAACAAATGCAATGGCTTAAACAGGAGTTTATTCTTACAGTTTAGAGGTTTTAAGTCCAAGTTCAAAGTGCCATGCTCTCGGGGCTGGGTGGAAGCCCCTCAACCTTGGGGTTCAGCTCTGCCTTCTGCTCCCAGCCCACTGGAGCAATAGGCATTTCTTCACTCAGACAGGTGCTGGTTGCTGAGGCTGAGAAGCCCCAAGGTTGACAAGTAAAAAGGCACAGTCCCGATGTTACTAAACCCCACGACAGGTCATTAACTTAAGTCCGTTGTAAGTTCCAAGGTTGGCAGAGCATGCAAGCTGTTGAGCAATGACATGGCTACATGCATGGTCCAAGTATGCCATAGGTTAAAGACCATTCCCAAGGCTTCTCCTTGTATACAGGAAGCAGACCACATCCCAAAGGCAGCTACTCAGCTGCTTGTGATAGATCACACCATGGAGTTGATTGTCAGTTTCATCATGGGGAATAACTACCACCAGCTGCCCAGCCACTCAACCAGGCCCAGCCAAGTTGACACACAAACATAACTACCACAATATCCTTCTCAAGGAATGGTCCCTTCTGACAACATGACCAAAGTAGGTGAGATGAAGTGTGACCATTCTCCCTCCAAAGGAGCATTCCACCTACACTTCTGGTTTAGATTAGTTCATTCTTTTTGGCAGTCCATGGTACTTTCAGTATCCTTCACCAACACCACAACTCTAAACCATCAATTCTTCTTCAGTTTTCCTTATTTATTGTCCAGCTCTCACAGGTATATGATGCTACTGAAAATAACATGGCTTGGGTTAGGCACACCTTAG